>NC_056749.1:826592553-826675053 GCF_019279795.1 Protopterus annectens | reverse complement strand
GTGTTCTGCATATAAATACATCGGAGTAACCCCTTAATATGTACATGTTCCTTATGAAACTACACTGAAGGCTTATAATTATAGGTTCATAGGTTCATAGGTTCATACTAGGCTATCTGCCCTAGGGCATTTATAAGCCTAGCCAGAATGTGTTTGGCTTTCACCACCCATTTTAAATTTATTTTGCTATGCCCTTTTTCGAGGTTAGTATACTGTGCCTCTGTCTAACAGTGACACAGAAGTGATACCCGGGTTAAACCTACGATCTCCCATCCACTCATCAAGATTCCTCTTGAAGAGAGTCAATGAGGGACTCTGCCTAACCTGGACTGGGATTTTATTCCAGAGTGAAGGGAGCCTCCGGGTTATGAATCTGTCCCTCCGGCATGTCCTATTTATTTCAGTGCTGAGGTTCAAGTCTCTCGAGAGCGTAGCTCGATGGGATTTGGATTTTCTGAGGTGCAGCATGTCCATTAATTCCGGGTTGGACATGGCTTTATACATCAGGCACAGATCGCCTCTGAACAGGCGGTATGCCACTGAGTAGAGCTGGAGTTTCTTTAACCGGGCAACATATGGCATCTGTTTGAGCCCTTTGATCCTCTTGGTGAGGTACGTTTGGGGTCTTTCCAGTTGCTGCAGGTGTCTGGTAAGGTACATCCCAAAAGGGGCATTGTACTCAATTATGGACCTGATGATGGATGAGTAAAGAGGCACGATGACCTCCCCTGACCTAGATGTGAATCCCTTCATGATTAGGTGGGCTATATAAAATGTTTTTCTAACCACTTTGGCCACATGGTTGTCAAATGGGAGATTGCTATCAACTTGGGTCCCCAGGTCCCTAATTACTTCTTCTGTACTTAATGGATTACCACCTATGTGGTAATTTGTGGGCACTTTGTTTTTGCCAAAGGGGATGACTATACACTTTTTGGCATTTAGCTTGAGGCCATGGCTCTGGCACCAGTTGTCTGTTTCTATGAGGCCCTTTTGGGGGATGCATGTGTCGGCTGGAGAGTCGATTATGGTGCCCAGTTTGCAGTCATCTGCGAACTTGGTCAGCCACAGTCCTTCCGTGTTGGCCTGTACCTCCGAGAAATATATACCGAACAAGAGAGGTCCCAGGACTGAGCCTTGTGGGACACCACTTGTAACTGGTTTGGCGTCTGACATGGCTCCAGCAATTCTAACCATGTGGGTTCTGTCCTTGAGCCAGTTTGTAATCCATCTAGTGACATAGGGGTTTATATTTAAGCTGGTGAGCTTATCTATAATGCCCGAGTGGGGTATTGTATCAAAGGCTTTTGCGAGGTCCAGGTAGGCTGTGTGGACCACCTTCCCCTTGTCAATGGCCTTGGCGACTGTTTCAAAGAAATCAACCAGGTTTAAGAGACAGGATCTGCCCTTAACAAAGCCGAACTGGGTAAGATCCAGTGTCTGTAGGTCCCCAATATCTTTATTTATGAGGTCCATGATGATCCTTTCCATAGCTTTGCAGACCAAGCTAGTCAGTCTTATGGGGCAATAGTTTCCAGGATCCGTTGAGGCACCACCTTTATGGAGAGGGACCACTGTTGCTGTACGCCACTCTTTGGGCACATATCCTGTAGTAAGGCTGAGATTGAACAGTAGTTTTATGTTTGGGTTTAGCTCTTCTTGGAGTTCATGTAGGACGCAGCCCGGGACACCGTCTGGTCCCATTGATGCTGGGTTTTTTGCTTTGGAGAGGGCGGCGCTTACCTGAGCATCTGAGATGTCAGGGGGGCAGCACTCTGCTGGGATAGATATTTGCCCTTTTGGTGGGGAGGGGAGTTTGCGCTGAACTTGTCAGCTAGGATGTTGGCAATGTCTGTGGGTTCAGTGTATTTTTTGTCATTTTGGACTAATTCTGAGCATATCTGGGAATTACCCCCCAGGTTCCTAACATAACTAAAGAAAGCCTTGTGATTATCCTTAGTGTCCTGTGCAATTTTTCTCTCGAAGCTGACCTTAGACAATTTTATGAGTGCCCGTAGTTTTTGCTAATACTGATCAGTGATGCCTTCCCTTTTTGGGATTTTGCTCTATCATTTAGTAGCTTCCTCCTTCTATTGTATAGTTTGTTTATGGCTGGGGTCCACCAGACAGGACGTCTGCCTTTGGAGGATTGGGTCTTGGTTTTATTTGGGATCGCATGATCCATGCATTCCTGAAGGTGTTCATAGAATGCGTTTATAAAGGATTCTGCGGTCTGGGCTGTATTTTCCACAGGCCCGGGGGCTTTGAAGGATTCCACCTCGGTTTTGAAGAGTGTGAAATTTGCTTTAGAGTAGTTTTTCACTGTGGTTTTCTGGGCAGGGGGTGGGGTCGGGATGTGAATATCCAGTGAGATTAGTTTATGGTCTGATCTTACCAGTGAGGGATACAGTTCTGGTCTGGAGCATAGAGTCCCCATGTTGGTGATGATCAGGTCCAGTATGTTTTCCCCTCTTGTGGGAGTGGTAACAAGTTGTTCCATAGCATTTGAGTTTATAAATTCTGGGAACCTTTGGGCTAGGGTGTTGGAGCTAGGGTAATGCTCCCAGTCTATGTTTGGGTAGTTGAAGTCACCCAATATAATGGTGTTTGGAGAGACCTTCATATTTTCCAGTGTTCTCAGAAAGGCCGAGTGGGGTTCCTGGGTTTGGTAGGGTTGTCTGTAGCAGGCTATAAACTGGAAGGCAGTTTTACCCACTGTTAGTTGCACATGGATAGTCTCTGATGCTTCGTGCTTTGCCACCAACCTGGAGGTGTGGGTATCTTTGATGAATATCGATACTCCCCCTCCTTTTGTGGTTCGGTCCAAGTTTTGGGGCCGAAAAGCATGGTATGAGGTATAACCTGGTAGTGCTGGGGTGCTCTCAGGAGCCCTGAACCAGGTTTCTGTTACTGCACAGATATCGATGTTCTCCATGCTAAGGAGAGTTTCAAGTGCGTGCATCTTGAGGTTTAGACTTCTGGCATTGAGTAGCATTACTCTTAGTTTCTTATCCCTTGTGATACCTATGGAGGTGGGTTTGTCTTTTGAGCCTTGCCTAAAAAAGGCACTATGGGGGTAGCAAGAGCCTTTGCCAATATCCGAAAGCCCAGGGGTGACAGGTGCAAGCTGTCCCTAGTGAAGCATCGTGGCTTGTCGAGCATATCATTCCAAGCTGACAGGCATTGGATCCCCTTTGATTGACACCAGTAGTTAAGCCAGTTATTGAAATTGATCATCTTGTCTTCATATTGTGGCATCATTCTTGGTGAGGGTAAGATGCTACTCAAGGTCAGGGTCATACCGGCCTGGGCTACATGCTCAGAGAGCTCCTTTATGTCTCTTTTCATGTAGTCCAGGGAGGTACGTCGCAGGTCATTCACACCAGCATGGACAATGACTGAGTCATATTTGTACTTGCCTTGGAGTGACCTGAGTGCTTGTGTTATGTGGCGGATCCTAGTGCCCGACAGGCTGCTCACCGTGACCCTCTCCTTGTTCAGCCTGGTGAGCGGGACGTCAGTGTGCCTGACGATAGAGTCACCTATTACAAGTGTATCAGGTGTGTTGTTTAGTCTTAAGGGCTGTGACTGTTCGGCACACTGGCTTTGTGAGATATGTGTTGCACGTGTTTTGTTTTGGGGTAGCTGTTGCTTGGGTGTCTGCTTTGGAGGTCTCTGCTGCTTAGGCAGATCTTTATTTAGAGCCTCCGAGTATGTTTTTGTGTGATTATGTGTTTGGTTTGCTGTCGTGGTAGGTCTATTTGAGACTGGAATTGTAGTGAGTGTGGTTTCCTTCTCCTCCTGACTGGTTATGCCAGTACTGAGTTGAGAGAGGTTAGCCTCCAGTTTGGGTTATTATGAGTCAGATTGGCTCAGTTTGAAATGAAAAGTGTAACCGACTGTCATGCAGATGAAATTATTTACTCAGATCACCAGCATGGTGCCATATTGTCCTTTTCTGTGGGATTATCTTGAATATATGCAGCTATACAACTACTCATGTTTTAGAGCAACTGGAGTTAGCTCACTGATGGTTAGGAATAAAAAAAAATGCATGGTTTAGTAACAGGCTATGATGGGGGGATTGCAGCCTTACTTCACACATCTTATTATTATTATTTTATTTATAGACAAATAAAGCTGCATATTTATAAATTATTTGATAGTTGCACTGTACCTAAGGGTGAGAGAGTGGTGATTGGAGCAGATTTCAATGGGCATGTTGGTGAAGGGAACAGAGGGGATGAGGAAGTGATGGGTAGGTATGGTGTTAAACAAAGGAATGCAGAAGGTCAGATGGTAGTGGATTTTGCTAAAAGGATAGACATGGCTGTAGTGAATACGTATTTTAACAAGAGGGAGGAGCATAGCGTGACATACAAGAGTGGAGGAAGATGCACACAGGTGGATTATATCTTATGTAGGAGGGCCAGTTTGAAGGAGATTGGAGACTGTAAAGTGGTAGCAGGGGAAAGTGTAGTTAGGCAGCATAGGATGGTGGTTTGTAGGATGACATTGGTGATCAAGAAGAGGAGGATGAGTGTGAGGGCAGCACCAAGGATCAAATGGTAGAAATTGAAAAAGGGTAATTGTGAGATGGAGTTCAGGGATGAATTAAGACAGGCACTGGGTGGCAGTGAAGAGTTACCAAATAGCTGGGTAACTACAGCAGAGCTAGTAAGGGAGACGGCTAGAAAGGTGCTTGGTATCACATTGGGACAGAGGAAGGATGACAAGGAGACATGGTGGTGGAATGAGAAAGTACAGGAGAGTATACAGGCAAAGAGGTTAGCAAAGAAGAAGTGGGAATGTCAGTGAGATGAAGAAAGTAGACAGGAGTATAAGGAGATGAGGTGCATGGCAAAGAGAGAGGTGGCGAAGGCTAAGGGTAAGGCATATGAAGAATTGTATGAAAGGATAGACACTAAGGAGGGAGAAAAGGACCTGTACCATTTGGCTAGACAGAGGGACCGAGCTAGGAAAGATGTGCAGCAGGTAAAGGTGATAAAGGATAATGAGGGAAACATACTCACAAGCAAGGAGAGTGTGTTGAGGAGATGGAAAGAGTACTTTGAGGGGTTGATGAATGAAGAGAATGAGAGGGAGAGAAGGTTGGATGATGTAGGGATAGTGAATCATGAAGTACAATGGATTAGCAAGGAGGAAGTAAGGATAGCTATGAAGAGAATGAAGAATGGAAAGGCTGTTGGCCCAAGATGACATACCTGTGGAAGCATGGAGGTGCTTAGGTGAAATGGCAGTGGAGTTTTTAACCAGATTGTTTAATGAAATCTTAGAAAGTGAGAGGATGCCTGAGGAATGGAGAAAAAGTGTTTTGGTACGGATTTTTAAGAATAAAGGTGATGTACAGAGCTGTAGTAACTACAGAGAGATTAAATTGATCATTCACAGCATGAAGTTATGGGAAAGAGTAGTGGAAGCTAGGTTAAGAAGGGACGTGATGATTAGTGAACAGCGGTATGGTTTCATGCCAGGAAAGAGCACTACAGATGCGATGTTTGCTCTGAGAGTGTTGATGGAGAAGTACAGAGAATGTCAGAAGGAGTTGCATTGTGTTTTTGTAGACTTAGAGAAAGCATATGACAGGGTGCCTAGAGAGGAGTTGTGGTATTGTACGAGGAAATCAGGAGTGTCAGAGAAGTATGTAAGAGTGGTACAGGATATGTACGAGGGTAGTGTGACAGCGGTGAGGTCTGCAGTGGGAGTGATGGATGCGTTTAAGGTGGAGGTGGGGTTACATCAAGGAACAGCTCTAAGCCCTTTCTTATTTGCAATGATGATGGACAGGTTGACAGACGAGATCAGACAGGAGTCCCCATGGACTATGATGTTTGCAGATGACATTGTGTTCTGTAGTGAGAGTAGGGAACAGGTAAAGGACACCCTGGAGAGATGGAGATATGCTCAAGAGAGAAGAGGAATGAAGGTCAGCAGGACTAAGACAGAATATATGTGTGTGAATGAGAGGGAGGACAGAGGAATGGTGAGGATGCAAGGAGTTGAGGTGGCGAAGGTGGATGAGTTTAAATACTTGGGGTTAATAGTTCAGAGTAATGGTGAGTGTGGAAGAGAGGAGAAGAAGTGAGTACAGGCAGGATGGAGTGGGTGGAGAAGAGTGTCAGGAGTGATTTGTGACAGACAAGTACCTGTAAGAGTGAGAGGGAAGGTCTACAAGAGGGTAGTGAGACCAGCTGTGTTATATGGGTTGGAGACAGTGGCATTGACAAAAAGACAGGAGTTGCAGCTGGATGTGGCAGAGTTAAAGATGTTAAGATTTGCACTGGGTGTGACGAGGGTGGACAGGATTAGGAATAAGTATATTAGAGGGTCAGCCCAGGTTGGAAGGTTTGGAGACAAAGCCAGAGAGGCAAGATTACATTTGTCTGGACATGTGCTGAGGAGGGATGCTGAGTATATTGGGAAAAAGATGCTAAGGATGAAGCTGCCAGGTAACAGGAAAAGAGAAAGGCCTAAGATACGGTTTACGGATGTGGTGAGAGAGGACATGCATGTGGTTGGTGTGACAGAGCAAGATGCAGAGGACAGGAAGAAATGGAAACAGGTGATCCACTGTGGTGACCACTAACGGGAACAGCAGAAAGAAGATGATGATGATGATAGTGTGCAGTTTCAGGTGTTTCAGGTGTTGAGATAAATGAATATTCTGTTTCACATAATTGGCCAGATTCAATAAAGCCTACTCCGTGTATCTGTCACAGGTAGTGCACCATTTTGGATTCACTAAGTGGCTCTACATGGTGTGTACAGCTGCACACAGTCCAGCAAACAAGTTAAATACAGTGGCATGAAAATTACAGCATAAGCAGCTGAATTGTATGCTAATCAACCAATTCAAGATGGAGGAGCTATTCAACCATCTATAAAGCAACACTATAGACTCAGTGCTGATTTTTCCTGTGAATTCCAAAACCTATTGGTATATAGCCATGGAAAGGAGTCTACACAGAACCAATGTTAGGGGCTGCCATTGCTTTAATTCATGTTTATATGTAACAGGCTGAAGTCTATGCTGCTGCTGATGCTAACAGACCAAGGCCAAGAAGGAAAAGAGTTTTCACACCCTGGATAACTTACCACACCCTACATGATGTGGAACTTGTAGAGTGATACAGGGTAGACAGAAACACACTACAGAAACTCTGCAACCTCTGTTGTACTCAACTCAGAGCCAGGGCAAACCAAGGGGAACCCATCCCAGGGGAGACAAAGGTATGTGTAGCACTTAGAATTTTAGCTATAGGCACCTTTCAGAGACCAACAAGGGTCATGTGGGGGGTTTCACAGGCAGCAGCCAGGATCCTCCATCAGTTTTTGAATGCTATGCTCCAAAATGCTAATAACCACATGGTCCTGAGGATAGGGCCAGAAATATGCAGGAGTTCTACCCTGTAGCACACTACCTTGAAGTACTGGGTGCCATAGATTGCACACACGTCGAAATTAAGGCATCACCCGGAGAACAGGGAAAGCTGTACATAAATAGAAAGGGCTTTCACTCTATTAACTGCCAAGTCATGTGTAATGCCTAGGGAATTATCTTGATTGTGTGTGATGGCAACCCTGGCAGTTACCACAACTCACATATCTGGCACACCTCCCAACTGTATCAGATGTTCACTAGGGGAGGATATCCCACAGAGTCATTCTCTGGGGGATGCAGGTTATGCACTGCAACTGTGGCTGATGACACCCATCAGAAATGTGCACACACCTGCTGAAGAATGCCATAATGAGGTACATTCTCAAATCAGAAATATCATACAGTGCGTGTTTGGGTTTCTGAAGTCACGGTTTCAGTGCCTAGATACATCTTGGGGAGCCCTGCAATACAAACAATGGACATGTACTGAAATATTCACATTATGTGCCATGCTACACAGCATCATCCTGACAAAACAGCGTCAGCAGGATCAACAAGAGGAAAGAGCACACATCCTACCACCAATGGTAAGGTCACCATAGCCACACACAGGTAAACAGTCAGAGGGTGAAGGAGCAGCTGCTGTGGATGTAGACAGATGTAGGAGTGCACAATATGCACTTGCATTGGCTAAGAAACAACACTTAGCACACTCACTCAGCACCTAAGGGCCTAAAACCTTCTTCCTATGCAAATGCATATAGTAACATTGACGCCAGGCAACTCTCACTACCTTTACCGCCCCATGTATTGGCTGTGTACTGCTTGCATCAGACAGAGTCAGCCCTGAACTAAAACTGTTGCAACTGCTGGATTTACAAGGTAAGTGTTGAACCTGGAGTGTATTGTGTAATTTATTTATTTATTTTATTTTACATTTGTTCACTGGGAGAATCCACTTTCAGCAGAGGCCTGTGGAGAAAAGCTCCACAGTTTGTAAAAATACAAAGGCATATAAAGGCATGTATACATATATAGAGTTAATTCACACATACAAAGTACAAAACATAACATTTTAGAAGTACATAGAGAAAGAAAATGTTTTTTTTTTTTTTTTTTTTTTTACTCAACAAATTTTTATTTTGTTTTTTGAGAAGAAAATAAAAAAACAGTAAAATTAGATTACAATTCAATAATAGTAAAAGGAACAAAAACATTATTTACAATATTTACAAGTGACCCAAAGGAGAAACAGTACAATAATAACTAATAAAAAATCCAGAGAAGAAGAAGAGAAAAAAAAAAAAAAAAAAAAAAGTCCACAAAAGTCTATATCTCTTTAAACTCATATGATGGAGATTGTGTCTAGTTGCATTTTTTCTATGAGTGTAAGTATTTTATTCCAGGGGTTGTCTGACCATTTTCTGGGGAACATTCTTTCTTCCTTGACTTTTATCTCCTTTTGTGCAGTCTCCTTAAGTAGAAATATAAAGTCTTCAAAACACGGAGGAGTTGCAGATTTCCATTTCCTTGTGATACACTTTCTGGCAACCGCCAGAATAGTACATAAAAGATATTGATCTCTTTTATTCATAACTACTAATTCATCTATATTCAAAAAAATTAAAGACTTTGTTAAAACAAATGTATCATTATAAATAGCTTGAAGAAAATTGCCAATTTTCTCCCAAAACGTTTTAATACAATCATAAAATATATGAGACCAATCCGCTTCAGAGCTTAAAGAGCATCTCCAACAAATAACATTTTGATTTGAGTTGAATTTAGCTATTTTATTTGGAGTATAAAAGGCTCTATGCAAAAATTTCCAGGTGAAGATTCGCCATGTTTGTGTATTAGAAGTTAGTTTAATGGAGTATAGAAGATTATTTTTACAATCGTTTGACAGATTTGTTGATAAACCTCTAGATATAAAATTCCAAGTGCTTTGATCTATTTTAGCCCTGTAGACTATTAAAATCTTGTATAGTTTAGATGTTGAATTTGGCCAGTTATGGTTATCATAAATCAGTTCTTGAATATAGTTTATAAGTTTTGGCTTAGACTTGAAGGACGAATCATTAATAATTTTGTATAAATTTTTAGAGTAGAGCAAAATTTTCTGGAGACTTACTCTGTCTACATTTATTATATTAAATTCATTTGTAACTTGTTGACTAGTTAATGTTTTAAGATTATTTATGCATTGGGCCCAACATATGAGATTATTAGATTCCCAATTAATGAGGGTGTTATCATGAATTTTCTTTTTAAATTTATTTGATGTATTAAATGGTAATAACAGTTCAAACCATACTTTTATGTCAGGATTTGAGTTTATAAAGGATCTGAATAAATTATAAATATTATTTAAATATGATAGATTAGTAGGTTTTGTTATGTTATTTTGAAGATTAATGCATAATATATGCCAAAATCTATTTTTGTGAATATAGTGTGATGTATTATTTATTATTTTGTTTTCATTTAAAAAAATAATCATATGCAGAGATTTCCAAGCAGAAGAGAAATTTGGATTTACCCAGTTTAAAACTAGTTTAAAAATGGAGGCTTTGATATACGTCTCTATATCTTGAAAATTAATTCCCCCCAATTCCCATGGTCTAATGTGATGAGAAAAAGCAATTCTATTCCTTTTTGGATACCAAAGAAAACATAATAGGCTTTTGCTAATTTCTTTCAGAATTTTTTATTTGGAATTATAGGTATTGCTAGTGCTATATAATTTATTTGTGGTAGAAGAATCATTTTTATTAGCTGCAATCTGTCCTCAAATTTTAGAATCAATTTATTCCAATTTTCCGTACGTGTTCTTATTGAGTTTAAAATTTTATTATAGTTTAGTGTCAGAGTAGTATCTATTTTATCAGATATAATAATTCCTAGATATTCTAAAGTAGAGACTTTTCTCCAAGTATATGATATGTACTCAAGTGAAGGTCCGGCTTTCTGTTAAATAAAATATGTTTTGATTTAGATTTATTAAAACAAAGGCCAGAATTTAGAAAAAAAATTTCCACTTGCATTTCTAGTTCATGAAGAGATTCATTATTTGGTGGTAAAGTTAGTAGTATATCATCGGCAAACAACATAACCTTGGAGTTAAATTTATTATGAATACTTAAGCCTTCAATTTTTGAGTCACTGCGTATTGTAATTGCAAATAGCTCTATTGATAAGGCAAAAAGAATGGGAGACATAGGACAACCTTGTTTAGTGCCTTTAGTTATTTTGAAAACTTCTGATGTAAATGGACCTAATTTTACATAGGCCAAATTATCTTTATATATATTCTTTATCATATTAATAAAATTTAGAGGAAACTCAAAAAGTTCTAGAATTCTAAATAAGTAGTCCCAATTTACTGAATCAAATGCTTTTTCTATATCTAGCGTGATTATGAGAGCCTCTATATTATCTCTATTTAATATTTCAATAATGGTTAGGATTCTTTGTATATTGTCATAAGCATGTCTGCCATAGATGAAGCCTGTTTGGTCCTCATTTATGATTTGAGTCAAGGATTTTTTAATTCTATTGACAATATAGACATAAACAATTTGTAATCGTTATTAAGTAGAAATCGGTCTATAAGAGCTACAATGGGAGGGGTCCTTGTTCTCTTTTTATTGGAGTAATTAATGAATATCGCCAGGAAGGTGGAATTATGTTTTGAGCTTGAATTTCATTTAGAGACTTATGAAATAAAGAAATTGCAGAATTTGGGAATATCTTGTATAATTCCATTATTATTCCATCTATTCCTGGGGCTTTATTATTTTTACTCTCCTTAATTTTGTCATTTATTTCCTTGAGGGAAATGCGTTTTTCAATATCAATTTTTAATTTTTCAGGTAATCTATTTATTATAGGATTGCTAATTTTTGACTCTATTAAAATAGTATTGTCTTTATTGTTTCCAAAATGATTAGTATAATGAAATTTAAAAGCTTCTAGGATATCATTTATGTCTGATACTTTTTTATTACCTTTTCCTTCATGTATAATATGTGTAATATTGTTTTCTATATTTTGCTTCTTTATTCTCATTGCTAAGTTATGTAAGTGTTTTGGAGATGTTGAGAGTGAACTAAATTAAATTTTTCCAAAGCCAAATTAGTCTTATGAGTTAATATTTCATTATATTTTTATTTAAATCTTCAATTTCTTTTTTATTACCTGGGAATTCTTTCGTCAAGTATTTGTATTAATTTCTGTTATTTGTTTTTGGATACTGTGCAATTCTGATTCCCATTCTTTTGTTTTGTTTTAAACCAAGATATAATCCTACCATATAAGAAGGCCTTTAGAGTGTCCCATATTATTATATTCTTTAGATCATCAGTAGAATTTATTTCTAAAAAATATTGAATTTCTGAGTCTAGCCATGGTTTAAATTGTTTTAATTTAGTAATGTAAGTTGGTATTCTTGAGGCAAAATTTAGTCTTTTAAAATCTATTTGTAATTTAAGGATTAGGGCATTATGATCAGAGAGTGGGCATGGGATGATAGAAAATGTTATTATCTTCCTATTTAAGTCTGGGGATATAAAATGTTATCTATTCTTGTTTTAGTATTAAAACGATAATCACTATGTGAGTATAATAATGAGTTAGATTCTTTGAAACTAAATGTATCAATTAATTTTAAGTTTTCTGTCCATTTCTTAAGGTATTTACCTGTGGAAGAGAGACGTAGGTTCCTCTTGTTGGTTGTCTCAGAACTATCTAGAATACAGTTAAAGTCTCCTCCTACTATTAGAATACCTTTATTTACCCTATTAATTAGCTCTATCTGCTTTTTAACTGTAGATAGTCCTATTCCAGGAATCCAATACACATTTACCAGTGTCCAAATTCTATTCTGAAATTTTATTATTACAATTGAAAGTAACCCTTCTTTATCCTCATAGTTGTAAATAATTTGTGGGTTAGTTACACTTTTCTTCCATGAAATTAAAGCTCCCCTAGTTTTTTTTTTTTATATGAGGAGTGAGAGAGAATTAAGTAGTTATTAGGTATCCAGGTGAAGTTGTCATCAGTTTTAAAGTGGGATTCCTGTAGAAATATAACTTGCGCTCTCTGTAATTTTAGATATCGTAGTAAATTTGATCTTTTTATAGTATTATTTAAGCCATTGACATTTAAAGACAACAATGTTATGTCTGTCATTTCTATAGGATATTATATTATAATTTTAAAAGAATACATTGGTAAAGAACTAATATTTATGAGGACCTGTGAAAACATATATGTTAATTTTCCCCTCTTTCCTCTGAGAAGAACACTGAAATGAACAAAACTGTTTCTTTGATAGTATAACAAATGTTTCAGTTTGGGCCACTGAAAAAAATAAAAAGTGAAAAATATTGTAACAACATACTTTATTTGACTGAAAAATAACTTTACTACATAGTTCCACAAACATGAAGTGCACAGCACTTCTAATCTGATTGATCTGATAAGATCAAACAGATTTTCCCTCAACGTCGATAATCACATGGAAAAGGATATTCAAAGTTGAGCTCCATTAATTGGATCCTGAAGATATCTTAAAATATTAATATTTGATGGAAGAGTGTATCATGCATTAGTACTATGTTCCTTGATAAATCAACTCAATAAAGTAATTAATCTTTTACTAGAAGTTTGTACTTATACTAGAGTTAATGTTACTTTTTTAATGAATGTTCTAAGTAGATGTCTATTACAGCTGAAGTAAATATTTCAGCTTATCTACCCTCCATAAATGTGGTTATGATACATGAAGTATGTCAGTTGACCTTCTCTTAACAGAGAATAAAATGTATAATAATATATACATTTAGATTATATTTGCATTTATTTTGTTGAACTTCACATTTAAAACAGGTTATTAGTGTGACAGATAGTATTACTATCTTATAAGGACTAGTCCTCTTTTTTAATTCTTCCTTAATTACTATTCTAAGTAAATTCTATATAGCCTCTCTGCGCACATATGTATAAATATACTCCTATATCTACACCAAAACATTTTCACATATAAACACACATAAATATTAAATAATCTTAATGGGTTACCTAAAAATGTGTGCAATATAATTGAGAATGTGTGTGAGCACTCTTGAAAGGGTTGGTACCTTGTTACTGCTGGGATATGCCTATTTACTGACCTTATTAACCTTATTAGTAGATTAAGTGGCCTATCAAAAGATGCGTGAATATTGTGAATGAATATTCTTAATTCTTATCTCTAAATCTTACAGCAATTAGTGAAGAGTACCTATATCATTTAACTATATTATTTATGAAGTTTCTTAGGAGTGTGATGGGAGTACACAACATTTCAGACTTGGGGTTGTTAAATATTCAGTAACAGGACTCAAGATTGTTCAATACTTGTTGTAACACATCTTAATACAGTTAATGATTTGAAATAACATGTGCATGTCACAAAGAATCCATGAATACATAAATACATGAATACATGGGCCTCACCTCAAAACAGTCAAGAACACTACGCTGAGGGTATTAGCAAACTTTGAGCCATGGTGATTTTAGTCTGTTGATTTAGGTATGTTTTATTTTTGTACAGACTGCCTAATTTTCTGTGTATGTTTTCGATGGTTTGATTTATGCGTAGGTCAAACTTCAGTTTATTGTCAATTGTTACACCCAGTAGTTTTGTGTGGGAGTCTGAGGAAATAATGGTACTATCACTAGACGTAACACTGAAACAATCAGTCTCTAAGTTGGATTTATTTGCTTTGAAAATTAGTAATTTGGTCTGTTTTGGGTTCAGTAACAGGTTTTTACTGCGAAACCAAGCTTCAGTGGTTTTGAAGACTTGTTGGGTAGTGGAAAGGAGTGTGAGGGGGTTGGTGGCTGAGCAGACTAGTGTTGAATCATCAGCATATTGTATGACAGTTGCATCTTGGGTGATCTTATGCAGATCGTTGATGAATATGGAAAATAATAGAGGGCCTAAAACTGATCCTTGTGGGACTCCAGTTGTAATAGGGAGCAGTGTGGATAGTTTGTTATCCCACCTGACTGCTTGCTGTCTACCTATTAGGTAATTTTGAAACCAAGCTAGTGAGTTAGCAGCTAGTCCAAGGTCAGAGGGGGACTCCAGAAGTTTGGAATGGTTGACCATGTCAAATGCTTTTGATAGATCTAGAAATATGGCCAATGTTAGATCGCCTAGATTTACGTTCTAGTTGATTAGGTTAGTGAAAGAGACAATGGCAGTTATTGTACTGTGGGCTGGTCTAAATCCATGTTGGGTAGGTGTGAGAAGTTGGTTTTTAATTAGGTATTGCATAAGTTGATGGTGAATACATTTTTCTAATATTTTGGCAAGTGGGGATAATATGGCAATAGGGCGATAGTTGGTAAGATCTGTACAGGTCCCACCTTTGTGTAGTGGGGTGACATATGCTATTTTCCAGGTTGTTGGAATCTTGCTTTCTACTATTGATCAGTTCAGGACTACTGATATTGGATAGGCTATCTCATTAGCAAATATTTGAAGGTATTCGGCTGGAATGTTGTCGGCAGCTAAGCTAGTTGGTTTGAGTTTAGCTAATAGTCTTTTTATATAATCTGTGGGAATAGGTTTGAATTGGAAGGTGGAATTGATATTGGTAGCAGACTTGGAGTTGTTGGTAGTAGGCGTTGTGGGTTGTTGAACAAGTTTTAAAATGGTTTCTATGAAAAATCTATTAAAGGCTTCTGGAATGTTAGTGCTTTCCTTTACAATGGCTGCTGTTGGGGTACTTGGTCTGCCAGGGTCGAGTAATGTATTTAGTCCTGTCCAGAGTTTTTGGGAGTTGTTTTGGTGTCTGTTTTGCAAATTGAGAAAATAATTCCTTTTGTCTAGTAGAATTTTGTTTTTTTGTTCCGTTTCTGAGTTTTTGCAATTCTTGTTTGGTTGCTATGGTTTTGACGGCTCTCCACTGATGCCAGGTTCTATTTCTGTGAAGTAGCATGGTTCTAGTAGTACTTGTGATCCAGGGGGCTATTGTAATTTTTTGTTTGCTTGTGTGAGGAGGGGCATGGTTGTTTAAGACATTTAGGAAGGTAATGTTAAATAGCTCAACCGCTTCGTCTAGTGGGAGGGTCTTTAGAAGATTCCAATTTTGGTATTGTAGTTCAAGTTTGAATTTTATGTCAAAGTTTCTTTTGTTTCTAATGGTCCAAATTGGTGGTTCGGAGTTGGTGTGGGATTTGAGTTTTAGTGGGAAGGTGGGCTGGTGGTCACTGAGGTTGTCTGGTTGGACACCTGCTTGATAGAATGTATTGTCATTGTTTATTACAGTCCAGTCTAGGAGGCTCTCTTTGCTTTTATTATTACCTAGCCTTGTACTGGAGTTAATTATTTGGGAGTAATTATACAGGTTTATGAAGTTGGAGGGGATGAAGCTAAAGCATGTATGCCAGTCTATGTTAAAGTCACCAGGGATAATTGTTTATTGGGGTAGGTTTTGATTGGTCCAATGTAAAAGGGCTTCTAGGGTGGGGATGTTATTGCCCGTTGGTATGTATCCTATTAAGTTATTTATAGATTTTTTTGTCGGTTAGTACAAGTTTGGCTAGTAGTAGTTCTGAGAGCATTAGTGGGAGTATAGGAGGGTCAATACTGGTAACATTTAGGTTTTTTTTATAAAGTAATGCTACACCAGCCCCTTTTTCTGAAAAGTCTATCATAATGTATTACATTATAGCCTGGGGGAAGGAGTTTGCTGTCGGGAGTAGTAGGTTTTAACCAAGTTTCGGTTAGGGATAGTAGATTTGGGGAATAGGTGTACATTAGAGTATGTAGTAGATGTACTTTATTATTAATGCTATGTATGTTTAAGTTCAGGAAAAGTAGGCTATTCTTTGGTCTGGTGAGTAAGGTTGAATTATTAGATGGGGGAGGGGAGGAGGGGAAGTGTGTGTCAGGGCTGGGCCAGGATTAGGCTGTATGTCACCTGCTAATCTTAGCTGGAGACTGATATGGTGAAGGAGTTTTGCTAGCTTAGCAAGACTGTGTATGTACTTATGTGTGGAGAGTGATTTTATGGTTGTTATGATAAGTGTTGTGGATGCTAGAGGCATTGTGCTGTGATGATAACTACTTGAGGGAATGTGTAGGCTATAGTGTTTGGTGTGGATGGAGTAGTTGGATGCATGTTTTGATGGGGTGGTAATGGTGGTAGGAACAGTGATGTGATAGGGGGTGTGGTGATAGGATATAGCTAGTACTGCAAGGGTGATGGTGTTGATTGCATACATGTTGAGTGGTTATAGAGTTATGTGTGTGGAATTAGTGGAAGGAGTGTGTTAATTAGTGGGAGGTGTGTATAGGTTGATTTCAATGAGGATAGGTAGATGTTGTTTTATAATAAGATCTGATTATAAGCCATAGAACTATAAATGACTATTAAGGGATACATAATTATAATCACTTGAAATAGTATAAAATATGGTTTTACAAACATTCTTTTAGAGAGCAGAACCAAATTCCTCAACATAATCACAGTTACTAAGTACTGAAAAAAATACTTAAAAATCTGACTAGTACAATCACATGTATAAACTGCCATCCACAATAATTAGTTCACAGTTACACAAAATAGTGATAACCACACATAGTCTGTGACCTGCATAACATAATGTTTACCACATTATACCAAAAATGCTCTATTTACATGGCATGTAATGGATGTTCAACTAAAAAGTGTTATAAGTTCAGGAAAGTGCCCCAAATTATCTTAATGAATGTCAAAACACTAACATGAATTTAAAGCAGACACTGTATAAAAACATCTTTAAAACATTCCTAGTGATTCAGTATAACTGCATCTAAATGCGACAAACCATAAATCCCAATCTAATGTTTATATAGGAATTGCATACAACATAAATTAAAGTTTTAATATCCTACTAGTCCCTTTTGTAAGAGCTGACCCAATTATTATGATTTCACCTAAAACAACAGCCACGATAATTCTGAAACGCTTTCGGAAATCAATAGTCAAAGAAAGTCATTCAAGTGAAACCACCAAATGTTCAAATATATCTATTTCTATCAAAATGTCGAAGCACAAAAATGTAGCATTCATATATGGTTCATCACATTCCTAATCCGAACATAAAAAACTGTTGCAAAAAAAGAAATAAATCCGCTGGTAGTGCATTGCTGATGCAAAATCCACTCTTGAGCTAAGTTCAATGAACCCGTAAATTGAAATGAGTCCCTGTGATTATAAATCCAACAAAATAAAGACCAAATGTAAAAAAGGCTAGCTCAAAGAACTCCCGACTAGAGAATCAAATAATCTGACCTCTCTCAAAAGATGCCACCAGCAAAATACAAAACTCGGGAAGCAGCAACCATAATAGCCCTGGATCCGTAAAAGAATGTCTGGCATATCCTTGCATTTTGTTACTTGGTAGTGTAAGCAAGTAAAAGGTGGGAGACTTGTACAGAAATTACCTTAACATGTGGCAGCAGAGACTTATTTGACTTATATGTGTCCATTATTAAGTAGTAGGCCTCAGACATCAAAGATTCATGCAGTCATACCTTGCAAAGGTAGTGATGGTCATTGCATGCTCTCAGTTTAGCAGCATATGTGTGTAGTGGAAAATCATTAAAGACAGAAGTTAGAAAGTAATGATCCACATTGCAATTTCAGACTTCATAAGCCTCACAAGAGGTGTGTCCATATTCATTAAGGATATCCACACCTCCAGGCTAGTTGCACAGCATAATGCATCTGAGGTTATCCAAGTCTAACTAACTCTGGGCAAAACTGTAATGCTAATTATAGCTTGCTACAGATCCCCTGCCATGCCCCAGGATTCCCAATCCTCTTTTCTTGATATACTGGAAAATATTAGGGTTCAACCAAACACCCTAATAATGGGCGATTTTAACTACCCCACCATTAACTGGGAAAACTAATCATGGACCAACTGCTTCGCTCAACACTTTCTGAAATTCATAAATTCCAATGCCCTGGATCAACTTATCCACACCCTCTCCAGGGGCAACAATATCCTAGAGCTAGTCATTACCAACATGAGTGACCGGTGTTCCATACCTGAAATCAACTCCTCGTTGGTCAGATCCGACCATAAGCTAATCACTCTAGATATCCGCATCCCGCCCCCACCCACCATTAAGGAAACCACTGTAAAAAATTTCTCCAAAACCAACTTCATGCTTTTTAAGACAGAAGTGGTGAACTTCATGACACCCATGCAGATGGACAATACAGTTACAACTACTGAATCCTACAGAAATGCACTCTATAGGCAATTGCACGAGTGCATGGATCGTGCTATCCCAAACCGAACCAAGACACTATCCTCCAAAAAAAGGAAGCCAATCTGGTAGTCCCCTGCCATAAACAAACTCTACAACAGAAAGAAGAAACTGTTGCAAAAGAGAGTAAAATCCCATGAGTGGAGGAGCTCCCTGGTCAGCCTCAGTAAGAAACTGAGATCCCTTATAAGATCGTCCAAAGCTAGCCACGAAAACAAAATCACCACTGATTCTAATGGCAACCACAAAGCATTCTATTTTTGTCAAGAATCTCAATGGCAACACCCAGATCTGCTCTGAGTTGCAGCACAATGGCACAAAAATTACAGAACCAATTGATTTTGCCAACATCCTGGCAGATAGGTTCAGTGCTAACTTTACCCCTCTCACCCCCTAAAGGGCCCATATCTATACAGGAAGAATGTAGAGTCCCTGTAATCACATCTATGCATGTAAAAGCTGCACTCTCAAAAACCAAAAACACAGCATCCATGGGACTGGACAACATCCCAGGCTGTGTTTTACATGAACTTCAGAACAAATTGGCTCACCACCTAAGCACCATGTTCAATCATAGTCTCACGTCAGGCTTTGAGCCCACTGAATGGCACACAGCAACAGTTATCCCACTCCACAAAGAGGGAGCCACCACTGATCCTGGGAACTGTCACCCTATTAGCCTGATGAGCCTGGTCTGCAAGGCCATGGAACGTATCATCATGGAACTCATAAACAAAGACATTGGTAAAATCCAAACTCTGGACCCCACCCAGTTCAGGTTTGTGAAAGGCAGATCATGCCTTCTGAACCTGATCAACTTCTTTGGAGGCAGTCACCAAAGCCTTAGATGAGGGTAAGATGGTTCACACAGCCTATCTTGACCTCACCAACACTTTTGACACCATCCCCCATTCTGGAATTACAGCTAAACTCACTAAACTAGGTATAAATACCTACGTCACAAGATGGGTTGCCAACTGGCTCACTGACAGAACCCATACTGTGAAAGTTGCAAACTCCAAATCTGACTTCAAGCCAGTGACAAGTGGAGTACCACAGTTTTCAGTCATGGGACCTCTCCTGTTTGGTATCTACTTCTCTGAAGTACAGGCTAACACAGAAAGCCTCTGGCTAACGAATTTCGCAGATGACTGCAAACTAGGAGCCATAGTTGAGTCCTCAAATGATGTGGACATCCTACAGAAAGGACTCACTGAGACTGATGCCTGGTATCAGAGGCATGACCTCAAGCTCAATGCCAAAAAGTGCATCATCCCCTTTGGTAAAAACTCTGTACCCATGAGCTACCACATAAATGGCAGTCTACTTAATGCCGAATGTGTGATAAGAGACCTTGGGATCCAGGTGGACAGTAGTCTCTCCTTTGATAATCACATTGCCACATTAGTCAGGAAATCCTTCTATGTGGCACACCTCATCACAAAAGGGTTCTCATTCAGGAAAAAGAGGTCATTGTTCCCCTCTACTCGGCACTCATTAGACCCATTATAGAGTACAACACCCCTTTTGGAATGTACCTCACAAGACATCTGCAGCAGCTGGAAAGGTCACAGAAGTACCTCACAAAGAGGATTACTGGCCTCAAACAGATGCCCTACACTGACCGTCTCGAAAAACTCCAGCTTTACTCTGTAGCATATCGCCTACCCCATGGAGATCCCTGCCTAACATATAAAGCTATGTTAAACCCAGAGCTGTTAGACATGCTACACCTTAAAAAATCCAAATCCCTCTGAGCTATATGCTCTAGGGACCTACACCTTGTCACCACAATAAACAAGACATGCTGAAGGGATAGATTCCTGTCCCAGAGACTTCCTATACTCTGGAACAAGCTACCCATCTATGTAAAGCAAAGTTCCTCATTAGCATTCTTCAAGAAAAATCTTGACGAGTGGATGGGAAATAGGAAATACACTCTGGGGATCACTTCTGTGCCTCTGCTCAACAGGGGCACAGGGAACTAGCTTTCTTGGGTGGCATAAGCCAGGGAACCTTGTAGGCTAGTCTTACTTAGGCCCTTGGGCCAATAGCCTTGTACCTACCTATGAACTTATGATTCTATGAAGAATAATGATTGGAAATTTTTGATGCTATCAACTGTCTAACTTTCTAAGACCAGTATAAGTCAAAGGTACAATTACCAGTTCAATGTCACAAGTGTAGCTATAATAAGCACTAAGTCAGCTATGCATCCTGAACATCAGACTTGGTCTTATGTCCTGCTGTCCTGCTGTGGCACTGATGGTTCACACAGCCTATCTTGACCTCACCAACTGCATTAATGTCTGTGACTATCTACTGCCAGATTTGCATTATGCCTGCCATATCTCCTTGTCTCCTCTCAAAGCAGGAAGGCAACATGTCACCTAAAAGCTTTGACAATTACCTGATTCTCAGGGTCAGTGAAGGGTGTTTTTTGAGGATTGAGATGTTTGGGTGGCATAGTCCTCGGTGTCCTAAAAGACAACAGAAGGATAATGCACATAAGTATAACATAACTACAAAATAACTATTCCCAGATAAAACAGAAAAGGTAGCATTTCAGTACTATCCTTAGAGAAACATAAATCAGTGTACAGATTTGAAATATGAACAACAAGCTGGTTGCAAAATAGGAGAGTAACAATACCAACATATCCTTGTTTGTGCTATACCAGAAATGCAGCTTTGCTCCCCAACCCCCCCCAAAAAAACAGGCCAAAGACACATTTTGTTAACAAGCCATCTTAGAAATGTTTAAAGTGCTATCAAATGAATTGTTCCTGAAACATGCCTACAGATTTAACACAGAACATTCCATGTTAAGGTATTGCCAATCATGTATACCTGTAAAATGCCCTGACAAACATGCCCATGCCATCAGTACACTTTTAACTATTGCATACAGATAAAAGTGTAAAAGCCTTTGCTAATCAAAAAATATATAAAACTATTAAACAGATTTTTCTTAATAACATTTCAGCATATTCAATATGTAGCTGACAAAATACAAGCAAACATTCTCAAGTTCAGTAATGCTCTGAGCAGATATAACCCAAAGTAATAGCCTCTTTTCTGTGTTCTCCACATAAACGAATCTACTCACCTTCAGTTTCCCTGGCTACATGGTTGCCTTTTTATGGTGTAGATTCAGGGCTGCCAGCACAGTGAAGACACAAATGAGGTGTGAACTCATTAGACTTCCTGAATATCGAATACTTGGCTCTGTGTAGCAGATGTAATCATAGTGCAGGCACTCCCTCAGTGTTTGGTTTTAATGGATTGCAAGTTTCACTGATTACTGGTAGGGAGAAGGAAAACACAACTGCAATGTAGACTGCCCTACATCCAGTGCACATGTCAGGTTAGACTTGTATAGTGTTAGATGTAATTTTGTCAAGAATGGAAGTGCATGTAAGCAGCACACAATTCACAGGTTCTTTTCATTAACATTCAACCTCCACTTAATTTGTTGAAAACTACATATTATATCCACCTTGGATTCTAGGAACTACCACCCCATCAGTCTGATGAGCCTGATCTGCAAGGCCATGGAATGTATTATCATGGAATTTATAAACAAAGACATTGACAACCTTCAAACACTGGACCCCATGCAGTTTGGGTTTGTGAAGGGCTGATCTTGTCTCCTGAACCTGATTGGCTTCTTTGAATCAGTCTCCAGAGCCGTAGACAAGGGTAAGGTGGTCCACACAGCATATCTGGACCTCACCAAGGTCTTTGACACCATCCTCCACTCTGGAATCATAGATAAACTTACTAAGTTTGGGCATTAATCCCTACATCACTTGATGGGTTGCCAACTGGCTTACTGGCAGAACCCACACTGTAAAAGTAGATGACTCCAAAGCCAGCTCCAGACAAGTGACAAGTCGAGTACCTCAGAGTTCAGTCCTGGGAGCCATTATTGATCCACAAATTATGTGGATATTCTACAAAACGGCCTTACAGAAACAGATGTTTGGTGCCAGAGCCATGGACTCAAGCTCAATGCCAAGAAATGTATAGTTATCCTCTTTGGGAAAAAACATGTACCCATGAATTACCACATCATAGGTAGCAGTACACTAAACACCAAAATTGTGATAACAGACTTAGGAACACAGGTGGACAGTGGTCTCACCTTCGATAACCACATTGCCACAACAGTCAGGAAATCCTTCTATGTGGCACACCTCATCACTAAGGGCTTTTCATCCAGAAAAAAAGGAGGTTATTGTCCCACTGTACCCATCCCTCATTAGACCCATTATAGAATACAACACCCCATTTGGTATGTACCTCTCAAGACATCTGCAACAACTGGAAAGGCCGCAGAAATACCTTATTAAATGAATCACAGGCCTAAAGCAGATGTCCTATGCTGACCATCTAAAACAACTCCACCTATACTCTGTCACATATTGTCTACTCAGAGGTGATCTCTGCTTAACATACAAGGCCATGTCAAAACCAGATTTGTTGGACATGCTACACTTAAACAAATCCCAATCCCTCAGAGACACACACTCCAAGGATCTAAACCTTGTCATCACAATGAACAAAACATACTGGAGGGATAGGTTCCTGACCCAGAGACTTCCCAGACTCTGGAATAGACTGCCCATACATGTCAAGCAGAGTGCCTCTTTGGCCCTCTTCAAAAGGAACCTTGATGATTGGATGGGAGATAGGAAATTCACCTCGGGGAACACGTCAGTTGCCCTGCTAGACAGGGGTCCAGGGAAGTAAATACTGTGGTAACAATTAGCCAGGGAATTGTTATGGCTAGGCTTGTAATGGCCCTAGGGCCAATAGCCTAGTACCAACCTATGAACCTATATTATTGCCATTTAATATTCTCACACATTTTAAGGACAATGATATAGAATGGCTTACAAACTGCATGTCGCAGATTACTGGTCCGGCAAGAGAAGACTGCTCAGCAAACACAGAGAGGTAAAACAGAGCTCCATATTTGCAACCAGTACTCATAACTGGTTGTGTGGTCACTTAGTGCACTACATCCTAAAATAATAAATGTACAGATAACAGTTGTATGGTTTCATATTACTGTAGAAGATGTTGCAGCTGGTTGTACACAGAATGATTTCATTTCCTTGCTGCAAAGCTGTTTGTGTGGCAAAGAGGAATAAGCTACCCTTACCGCACTCTGAAGGCTCATTGGAGTGAGAGCTCAAATCCAGACTTATGTAGAAATATCTCATGTGCACTAACATTTTGTAGTGTGTATGTCATAGATTGCTTTTCCTCATTTCAACTACTTTTCCCTTTTTTCCTTTTTCTTTTTTGAGGGGGCAATGTTTGTGCAATGGGGGGGCTTAGTGCAAACAGGGGAAATGGAGAAAATTAATGTCAGGTTTGCCTGTGCTTATCTGATTTGTACAAAGCACGTCAGTGCACAAACTGGACTAGTGGCCTGTTCAGGAAGCAGACATAACACCTGCAAACAGTGCATCTGTAAAAGGGCAAAGGTCAAAAACAATACATTGTTGTAATTTTTGTCTTTCATCATGCAACTGTGCTTAGTGGCATTGTGCGGAGGTTAGCAAGGTTCCCCAGCAGCTGCAGCCATCAAACACCTGCAGACAGGACTCAGGCAACCAATAACTGAAACTGGATACATTCAATTAAGTCTGTCAGGCACTTTGCAAACATGTTAAGTGGAATTGCGTGTCACTTAACGCAGAGACCTTAAGAATGATTAGAGAATTAGAGAATGTCATGTAACTAGTCCAGTAGCAGTAGGTGTAAGTTTAGGGCTGGAGTAAAGATGGTCCTGGGTTCCAGTATGGAGTGTGCAACTTTTTTTTACTGTTGTGACAATGTAGTTTATAGCAATGAAGTGAAAAATAGACAAGTGTTATTTCAACATTCTTATGGCAATAGGTGGTAAGTATAACATTGTCATACACATGGTTCTAGGTTCTAATGCAGCTTATTCCATGCACTTTTACTGTTGTTCTACTTCCCATTGTATTAACTCTTGGTTAAAACACTTTAGATAGTAGAGATGATATGAATTAGAGGGATGAGACACCATTTTTGTGTTTCAGATGTATGACTGGGGATAAAGTGTCTACTATATTTCTGTAAGTATAATTCTGCTATCTGAACTTGCCTGGGCTTCACAATTACATAAGACACATACACAACTATATCTTTATCATTAACCTTGTCAGGTCTCACACATACATGTGTAACAGCTCAAATTGTCACCTGAATTTATGTATGATTCCCGGTTATGTCTGAGCAGCACTTCTTCTCTGGCAAAGATAGAAAATCAACTATGTGAAAGAAAATGTTTTGTCCATTATGCTTAGGTTTATATCCCAGTGTAAAAATCAATTTTCCTCAGTGTATAAAGGTACAAACAAATGTGTCAGGTCATTACATTTATGCCTCCAGTGCATGTCTCCAAACTTAACTCACCTAACAGTTACCTTCTAATTTCAAGTACATGTTTCTAGGCTACATCTGTAGACACCCCTCAAGCTAAGGCCAAATGTCAGATTAACTTCCGGTTTTAATTATTTAATTCCTCCTTGCTTGGCACTGCTGCAATCTGCTTAACTCACTCAAACACAGTTGACATCCTTGCTTGGATTTGTGCACTACCACTAAAAGTGATAACTGGAATTGGCAGGAAGCATCACTTTCCATTGCTCTAATTGGTCTGGTAGACATGATTGGCATTGTAGAGGAAAGTGCCAAGTTTAGGGCAGAGTGGTGGGGTGTCCATGAGTCCAGGATATTAATTGGACTACTGGTAAAGCACCACAGCCAAAGGCTTCTGCAGGGGGACTATTCTGGCTCACAGTACAAGCCTGAGTCATGGAATCATTTAACCCAGGCCATATCCCTTGCACTGGACAGAAATGTCAGTATAATTTTAATGACCTATGCAAGAGAAAAAGGGATACATACTGAAAATCATTGGTTGTATGAGTTTGAGACTGAGAACATCCCACAGCTGTGTAAGTATGACAATAAGAGAGTACTTGTAAGACTTAGAAAGCTAAATATAGGCAAGACTAGCATGCATAATACTCTTCTGTTCTTTTCTGTTCTTTCCCCAGCTCCCGCTGAATGTAAGTTCAATTGGCAGGCTCATGTTGCTTGATTGGAGACACTAAGGGAAGCAAGTGGTATGCATGCAGCAGAAGAGAAGTGTTATTGCAGCTTTAAAGGATAAAGATAGCTTTTTGGTTTTTCATAGAGTTGTATCAAATTAAGCATGCATATCACAACTGTAAAAGCAAGTATGCATACATTAGTCTGTAGCACAAACCATTTGTAAGAGTCCAGTATTAGTCTGTAGTCAGAGGTTGCTGGTTCAAATACCATGGTTCACAGCTATACAATACTGTTATTTCTTCAATACTGTTTACCTCAAATTAAAAAATCCATGCCAGTGGCTCAAATGCCCTGCTGTAATCTGTAATCTGTGTAACTACACATTTTAAGGATTAATTTCAGCAATCTGTAGTATAGTGTGCATCTGTTAGGATGTATATTTAAAATGTAAAACTTCCGATAAAATAGTTGTATAATTGTGTTAGTGCATTGTATGTCACATATGATGGTATTCATTTTATCTCTTTTTTTCTCTCACCCCAACTCTTATCTCTCTTTTTTATTTTCTATTATGTGTAGTCAAAATGTCTCCATGTTATTCACATGTACTACATCACTAAATCCTCTACAGTACAGTGAGGCAGGCCAACCCCACTAGATCAGCCTGCTCCTGCTTCACTGGATCCAGCACTGATGCACAGCATGTCTGGGAGCCAACCTGACAGCAGTGTCTTTTCTGCCCCTTTACTAGCTGCCCTCTCAGGTAGTACTGCCCCAGACATTGGTGTAGTGGGACCCTCTGGGAGCAGTGGCAGAGGTGGTGATTTTATCACCCACAGGGAGATGTCATGGATGGTATACAATATCATGGTCCATAGGAGAAGACATCATGCACTACAGCCACCAGAAGAGTAAGGGGACAGTGATGACAGTAGAGTGGGTGAGGACTTGATTCTCACTGTCTCCAAGCTTGACAGCCTTGAGCCTTTGTTGTCCCCTCCCTCACCCCAAGCATGATGTCCCCCAACCTTTTGTGTCCCTCAACATCCCTGTCTTTTTTTCTTGTTCATCTTGTTTGTTTGCATTTGCTTCCTCACCTACCGAACTTACCTGACCAAGACATACCTGTGTTCCTTACCCAGCAGCCCTCTTTTACTGAATTAAAAAAGAAAATGGGCAGCTCTTCAACAAAAAAAAAAAGTCCCACACGTAGTTCTCCATTTCGCACACATGACACACTTGATTTGATCTAATTGGATATACAACATGATTAAGTTGTTGTCACTCATCTCTCTGCAGGTGACAATACAAATTCAGCTGATATTCTACACATATGATCAGTTTTTACTGTTGAAGAAATGGATAGCTATGGTTCTTTCCTACCTCCCCCCTGCACATTCTTGTATTGCTTTCACTTTGTTCTTCCCCTGCTTGCTCCCCATTTCACCACTTTCCTAATTACCCATTTTAACACCTATAATCCAGTCAAAAAATAGAATCACACACAACACACATAAGTGGTAGAAAAAGCAATGGTTCCCTTTACTTTTTGGCCTCTGTTTACATGGAGTTTCGCATCATACACCAATGCCAAGCAATGGTGAGAGGTTGTGCAATGCTGCGGTTATCTCCACTCAATCTTGCTTACCCCACTGTACTACTACAACATACAGCAACACATGTACTATAAAGAATTACTATAATTGCGTTTATTTATTTTAAAGTATTAGATACAGATGGATTAGAACTCAGTATCGTCTGAGCTCAAAAATGTGTCAATGCTTTTACACCTGCTGCCACAGAGTCAGTTAAGCAGCAGGTGTGTTTCATAGACTCTATACTAACTCCCAGACTTTAGTGATGTGGCTTGCATTTGCAGTCTGCTTAACTACATGCAAACATGGAAAGTATTGAAAATATATATCTTGCATGTGCAAACACTTTGCCAACCATTGTGCAAAACTACTGCTTGCTGGGCTATGGAAAAGTAAATATTATTCTGTATTACTGCTGTTTACTATCCATTTCCTGTCTATGATGTGAAATTACATATGGAGACATAAACTGAAGGCCATATCTAACAATATGTTTACAATAGAACGTGTTGCCTCCCCCTCAAGCACTACAACCTTGATGTCTCAGCACTTTTTTCACACATATATTACCTACACTACAGAAATTAATATCAACTATTGTGTTATATGCAATGCACATCAATCTGCTAACGTGCAGAAATAGAACTATTGACCCATCTGCCTAAAAAGCCTTATCTGCAAGGCTAGGAAAGGGATCAGTATGGACCTTATCCACAGGACCATAGATGACCTTCAACACACTGGACCTGGCCCATTTTTGTTTTGCCAAGGGTAGATCTTTCTTATTAAACCTAGTGGACTTCTTTGATACTGACCCCAAAGACTTGGATGATGGATAACAGAACATATCATCTTTGTTGATTTATTCAAGGCCTTTGACACTATCCCCCATTCAGGTATCATAGAGAAAATCTCTGATCTGGGGATTAACCTACACATTACTAGATGGATAGCGAACTGACTCACCAGCAGATCACATTGTCAAAGTTGAGGACTGCACTTCCACCACTAGACTGCTTACCAGGGGAATACCACAAGGATCTGTGCTGAGTCCTCAACTGTTTGAAAACTGTTTATCTGAAGTCCAGGCAAAGGTAGATGGTCTGTGGCTTACCAAGTTTGCAGATGACTGTCAACTGGACACAGTGATATATAATCCCCCACTATGTTAACATATTACAAAAGTGGCTGACATAGACAAATTATTGGTGCAAAACTCACAGACTGAACCTTAAAGGAAAAAAAAATGCCTCATTGTCCCCTTTGGTAATGAAGTACCCTTGTTAATTATGCTATACATAGCAGTCTTCTAAGCTCAAATACTGTCTTGTGAGACTTGGGAACACATGTTGATAACAATCTACATTTCATTCACTATGTATCCATAGTGCTGAGACACACTTTCCACATTGCACACCTCATAAATAAGGCCATCGCATTCAAGACTAGGCATATCTGCTGTACTCTACCCTTATCAGACCACTAATTGAGTGCAGTGCTCCCTTCTGTCTTTACCTCACCAGACACCAACAGCAGCTGGAGAATATATACAGAGGTTTATGATTGGGCAAATCCAGGACCTTCAAAACATGACATAAATGGAAAGACTGAAAGATCTGTCACTGTACTCAGTATCATGCAGGTTGCTGAGAGGTAACCTACGTCTGGCCTACAGAGCAGTCTCAGACCTTGCCCTAATGGATATGCTGGATATCTACAAATCAAAAGGGACAAGAAAAGCTTCCTCCAAGGATCTCATCCTAGCCTTTGACATAAACAGAACATGCTGGGGAAACATATATATTTCCCAGTGATTGCCACTCCTATGTACTAGGCTTCCACTGCATGTGAAGCAGTGGTGCTCAATGATCCTATTCAAGTGCAACACTGACAGCTGGATATGTGATTCTGAATTCACCCCTGGGGTGGCACCTCTCTCCCTCATGGACAGGGCCAGTTGGTGCTGATCACAAAATTGCTTTGATAACAATGACCATCTAACCATGCTCAATAAGGATAATTGTGTTTCAACACAGCTAATCTTGTAAATGCCCTAAATCCATTACATTAGGCTAGTAACTGCCTATGAACCTTTGAAGCTATGAACCTATGCATGCTTCCCAGCATCTTCTCTTCAACATGCCTTGCTGATGTCATCCACTATAAGTAATCTTGCATGCTTGTTAAAGTCAGACTTGTGCCATGGTGCTTGTGTAAAGAACTGAATTCTGTAGTCTGTGTATCTAGATAGGTAGGGTTTCAGCTCTCACTTCAGTCAGTTTATATGTGTGTGTGCACTTGCTTAACATTGCAGATAGTCTTTTACACCAGCATGTTCCATGAGGCACTCTAAGTCAGACTGGAGCTGTGGTGCTTGCATAAAGTTCTGTAGTTAGTGTACTTAGAGAACTAGGGGGTTCTCTTCTCATTGCAGTCAATTTAGGTATGTGTGTGCTTGCTTGACATTAGAGAGCCCCTTTTACACCAGCACGTGGGACACTGTTAGTGCAATATTCTCCTCACCAGACACTGCTGATGTCATCAGCTATAAAGTGCTGTCTAAGACATTCCAAGTCAGATGTGAGCTGTGGTGCATGCATAAAGTACTGAGTTCTGTAGTTTTCATACTTAAATAGGTATGGGCTCTATTCTCTCTGCACTAAGCTCAGTTGTGTGTGTGTGTGTGTGTGTGTGTGTGTGTGTGTGTGTGTGTGTGTGTGTGTGTGTGTGTGTGCATGTGTGCACTTGCTTGACATTACAGAGAAACTTTTACACAAGCATGTGGGACACTGTTATTGCCATATTCACATCAAGAGACACTGCTGCTGTCATCAGATATAAAGTGCCGTCAGAAACATTCCAAGTCAGACTTGAGCTGTGGTGCCTGCCTTAAATACAGAGCTCTGTAGTCTGTGTATTTAGATAGGTAGTGGTTCTATTCTCACTGCAGTCAATGGTGTGTGTGTGAGTTTGTGCTCTTGCTTGGCATTACAGACAGCCTTTTACACTAGCATGTAGGGCACTGTTATTGCCATAGTCTCCACAACAGACAATGCTGATGTCATCAGCTATATCTGATTCTGTAATATAATCCTATTATCAGGGAATTTCACTTTTCAGAAGGACAACATAAAGACACATTTTTGCATTCATTTGTAGAGCAGGTGGCTTTGTCAGTAATCATTTGTCTGTCAGCAAAGGCCATATGCTTTAGCTGAACTGTTCAGATTCACAGTATGTGTTCTGTCAGTGAACCAATTCATTACCCATCTAGAGATGTAAGGGTTAATCCCTAGCTGGGAGAGTATCTCAATGATGTTTTCACGAGGGATTATATACAAACCCTAAACAATGGGCTATGACAGCATCACAGATGCCATATCATGTGCCTCAGCATGGACCTTTTCTAAATGGGCACTAGCAATAACCTAGCTGTGTGCAACAGAGCCATGTGAGTTGTTAATGTGACTCAGCACTGTCAGATCTGGCCATAAACACCTATATCACCAAGCGAAAAGAACACTGTATTAATATGTTGTGTGTAGATATATGAATGTGTGTGTGTGATGACCTATGTCCCAGGTCCAGCAGGTCTAGTCAACAGTGGTGTGGTGTAGGCCCTTTCTCTTTCTGAGTCCCAGACACAAGAGGATAAACATCCCCTAACACTAAACAGCTGTCTGAAAGACTACAGTTTGTGGGCAATCATTAACTCCAACTGTGATATTAGTATAATATAGACAGTATGAACACACAGCAGACACATTACCAAGCCCACACAACACCTGCAATGACACAAAAAGATGTGGGGATTTGTTACATCAGCTAAAGAAACACACAGCCTAAGTACAATGTGGACATCACACCCTATAATCAAATCAATAAGTAGTAAGTGACCTGTGACCTGGGGCAGATGGTATGTGGAACATCTAGCAGCATGTGGCCACAGTGCTGATTACACCCTTGCATGTAACACTACTACTGAGTATGTGAAGGACATCCATATCACAGGCCATAATACCTCCATAGTTCATGGCCTTCATCACAACAATAATGGAGTACAATGCACCCTTCTTCATGTACCTCACTATACATCTTCCAGTGATGTGTAACTGATGTGTACCACATTTGTCACAGTGAGCTGTCACACAGTGAGCTGTCACCATCTAGCTATCTCTGTCTAGGTATTTTTTTTTTCTGATGGGTGGAACTCCCCCATGGGGTGGAACCCTCTGCATGTGTGCTATCTGTTCTAGTGATGCACACAGTACATGCATATGTGTTTGACAACATTAATTGCCCATGCACACCAGTCAACTAGCCAGTATTAATCATAATATCACATACAGGTACTAACACCTCCAGCAGATGTACAGTGCCAGGACAGTGTGCGTGATTACCCTCATGAAGTGTTGATGTATCATAATAGTTGTACATGCGTGTTTGTGCAGAAGCATCTCTGATCACTCTAAATCACATATGTTATGCCAGAGACATGGGATTACTGGTGGTATTATTCTGATATTGTCTATGATTGTGCTTGCTTCTTTTAATGATGTCCATGAGCCTTTACCAGTGTCCTACTCGCTAGAGACCTCTGCTGAGATTACACTCATATTCAGTACAATCAGTTTGCACAGTTTCACAGTATACACCCTACCCCAATTGTATGTAACATCACTGATAGATTTCCTCTGCATTATTCATGTAAGGAAGCTTATCTCACACAGATGTCCTCCCCATTGTTATGTCACCTTGTGTGACAGTCATATAATACACATTTTCACTGTGTAGTCCATACCGTACCAGACTACTATGTGATTGGTGTTGCTGCTACAACAATCTTCCTTTATCATGCTCTCATCTGCTCATCTGCTGTACATTAGGTTGTTTCACCGGTCCTCTTTTCCTGTGTTCATTCCTGCAATTCATCTGTGTGCCCCTATTCAATACACTCACTTCCCCTGAGTGTTTATTTAACAAGGCAGTACCGTACCTTTACACATCATTTACACAGCTTCAGCACAGAATGCCAGGAATGGGCTATTCCAATACTCTGCACTGTAGATGCACTGTGCTGTAATGTGTTTGGACCATATACTTAACATTCATACCTCTCAACTGTCCAGATTTTCACAGAATGTCCAGGTTTTCCCTTTATATCGTTTGGTATCTTCCTTTGTGATCTTTCTGCCGTATCACAGGGATGATCTGAGGACTGATGCGACTCCATAATTACAAACATTTGAGTTTCTTACTTAAAATCCTTCCGAAAATGTATCTTAACAGAAACCCCTTATTATTCTAGCAGATTTCTAAAGAGCAAATATGTCAAACATGTCCCTATTTCTGTGTCATTGTCCCCCCATTATGTTGACCTTTGTCCAGATGTCTTGCAGTAAGAGATTGAGAGCTATCCATTAAGCCCTGGTGATTATTTTGGCATTCTGTGCAAAACTGTAGACCTTCAGTGCTCTGACTTAAACAGGATTGGTATCCATGTTCGCTCACATGGTTTCCTGGCCAGCAACACTGTTGCCAGTCATGAAACCTCACTTATTTACATTTAAATGTGGTGCACGGCATGAATATGTAATGAACACTGCTGTTCTTTGCACATAACTGCGCACACATGTAAACTCTGTGTAGGCTTCACGCGAAGCCTACATGGAGTTTATGGAATCCCAGGGAATGCTTTTAATTTACTGTAGGCCTCACACGAAGCCTACATGGAGTTTATGGAATCCCAGGGAATGCTTTTAATATACTGTAGGCTTCACACAAAGCCTACATGGAGTTTATGGAATCCCAGGGAACACTTTTAATTTACTGTAGGCTTCACGCAAAGAATACATGGAGTTTATGGAATCCCAGGGAACGCTTTTAATTTACCATAGGCTTCACGTGAAGCCTACATGGAGTTTATGGAATCCCAGGGAATGCTTTTAATACACTGTAGGCTTCACGTGAAGCCTACATGGAGTTTATGGAATCCCAGGGAATGCTTTTAATTCACTGTAGGCTTCACACGAAGCCAGCATGGAGTTTATGGAATCCCAGGGAATGCTTTTAATTCACTGTAGGCTTCACGCGAAGCCAGCATGGAGTTTATGGAATCCCAGGGAATGCTTTTAATTTACTGTAGGCTTCACGCGAAGCCAGCATGGAGTTTATGGCATCCCAGGGAATGCCCTTTAATTTACTGTAGGCTTCAAGCGAAGCCAGCATGGAGTTTATGGAATCCCAGGGAATGCCTTTAATTTACTGTAGTCTTCACGAGAAGCCTACATGGTGTTTATGGAATCCCAGGGAATGCTTTTAATTTACTGTAGGCTTCACGCGAAGCCAACATGGAGTTTATGGAATCCCAGGGAATGCCCTTTAATTTACTGTAGGCTTCACGCGAAGCCAGCATGGAGTTTATGGAATCCCAGGGAATGCCTTTAATTTACTGTAGTCTTCACGAGAAGCCTACATGGTGTTTATGGAATCCCAGGGAATGCTTTTAATTTACTGTAGGCTTCATGCGAAGCCTACATGGCATTTATGAAATCCCAGGGAATGCTTTTAATTTACTGTAGGCTTCACACGAAGCCAACATGGAGTTTATGGAATCCCAGGGAATGCTTTTAATGTGCTGACTTTGTCTGCAGATCATAGTAAGCACATGGAGGGGATTATTTATTTACTTTTGTTTACTCTTTTTAAAAATTAAAAAAGAAAATGTAATTCTATTCAAATCTGTACATACCCTGACCTGTTTCACCAATGTGACAGCTGGACATTCATTGTAATTCCAGTTCTGCTTTCTGTCTTAGAAGAATTTTTATATTTGTCACCTTCAGGATGTATTGCCTTGTACATCTTTATTCTTTGTAGCTCAGTCAGGATATCTTACCTGAGGACAGACCTAATTCATTCAGGAATGTTTTCCAATGGATGGACTAGGATAGTCCGTGGCAAGGTTTTGGACATTTCTTTTGCTTTTTGAACACTTATCATCAGGACACATGGCTTCCTAATTTATGTCCCCACTTGTGGAGTTCTGTGTCCCCATACTCACAGCAGTACACTGTCTCATACTTTATATGTACCATTGATGTACCACCACATAACAAGTAAACAGTCCCGTGGATTTGGATTACTTAATTCCACCAGCACCCTTTGTTGATGTTTCCATACTGTTCTCATGGAAACACTCGTGCACTAGGATCATCACTGAATTAAACAGAGCTGTTTATTTTCCTACCCAGGCTTTTATGTTTGTCTCAGTCTAATTTAGTACTCATCCTGCGTCACCATTTACTGTCCCGCAGTCCTTTCCTTACTCATGCTTTCATGTTTTCCCCCTTGTATGACAATTTTGATTTTTCAATCTATTGAACTCCTTGGCACAACAGGAATGAGCAGCCAGAAATGACTTGTTAACACAGGTCTTTATTAATATTATTCTTTTCACTATTCATAATATAAGGGTCCTGAGAACATGCACCTCATTTATTATTTATAAGTGCTCACTCTTTTCTTATTATTTACACCCCCAGGGCAGTTACCATGTTCCAACAGTTCCTTTTCCTGTAAGTAATTTTAAATGGTTCAGACTTAATAGTAGTCAAGCCCGTCAGTTCAACAGATTTTCCCATTCCCTTTGAATGATGGCCTTAACCATTTTGGAGTCCCCACTGTATTCCATAATAAGGGGACGGTCATACCTGTTCTCCTTCTCTCCAATCAAGTCTAAGTGCACATCCAGGGACCCTTTTCCTAAAAGTGGAAACAATCTGAATCTGTTTAGATATTTTTAAGAACAGAATGAACACTTATTATGGGAACAAGTGTTTTGGTATAGTGGCAAGCTAAAAGGGCATTTATGCCCATGCCTGAAATATTTGTATGTATGTATGTATCTGTTTGTCCTGTTTTCCTTAACCTTCCTCCATATATCACGTATCAGGTCTATAGGGTACCCTCTTTCCAAAAATAAACTTTTTAATCTTTCACATTCTGTATGGAAATCTTCGTCATTAGATGTCATCCTACTAGCTCGAATATACTGCCCTTTAATAATACTTTTTTCCTGAAAATTCAGTTGTGCACTTATATAGTGCAAATATAAATTTGAAAAGGGTTCTTTCCTGCAAACTGTTGATCTATACCCTGAACTAGTTTTGTGTATAGTCATATCTAGATAATTAATTTTATCCCTGGAGATGTAAGTAAATCTTAAAATATCCAGTAGTGTTCTCCATGTAACTCATGAACTCCTTTAGCTTACTTTCAGTCTCAATCCAAAAGATAAAAATCTTCTATAGAGGGACCAACACATACTATATTTGGAATCAAGAATGCATTTTTCTCCCAAGTTGCTAGTACTATGTTTGATTTAGACACCTACAAATATTTGAAGAATGATAAACCAAGTATCCCCAAAGTACATAAAGATACAAAAAACAAACCTTTTTCAACCAGTTGTTTCATCTGAAGGGTCCAAGATAGCCCCATTAGCTAAATATTTGGATAGAAAATTCAATGGGGAACTGAAAATGAAATTTTAAAGGACTCATGGGATTTCCTTTTGAGTATTACTCTTGAATAATACAGTGAAAACATGTTCTTTGTTACAATAGATATAAAATATTTATTTTCAGTAATTCCACATACAGAAGGACTAGAATGGTTTGAGGAGAACCTTATCCAAAAAGGCAAAGGGAACCAGAACGAATTCCGGCTTTGCTTACTGTTAATGGAAACACTGTTAAAGAACAATTACATTTTCTTTGTTGGTGAATTTTTCCAACAAAGAAAGGGCCTCAACCTATGCAAACATAGTACTAGCAACTTGGGAGAAAAACTTTATTCTTGATTCCAAATATAGTATGTGTTGGTCATGTGCAAGGATCTCAAAATGCAGTGGTCATTTGCAATTTGCATACACGCCTCAGTAAATTCCGTTATCAAGTAGCCCTGCCCCCTCTCTTTTTAGGTTGTATCTTTTATGTCATCCCTGGTCTCCACTTGGGATTTAGCCAAGAGCAGCTTGTCTAGGCACCTCAAATGAGCACTGAGCAGGCTAGCCGTGCCTTTCATTTCTTTCTGCCATGCCAGTTCCAACAGATGCCTGGACTGGTAACTGAACTGAGGTCACCTGTGCCATAATCAGGACTTATTCCTCTATGCCAACAGAGCTGACCTGCTCATATATTTATTGCACTGTACTACAATGGAAACTAATTGTTTCTTTGGAAGTCCCCATCAGTTTTCTTCTCTAAACAAATTTATATGGTCAACAATTTAGTATAAATAAGTATAATTGCATTCTCTGCTCTGACATTAAGTTACTGCTTATATCTCTAACCTTGTATGGTGCTCATTAGAATGTTCTTGACACAATGTTACTCTTCGTTAGAGTAAGTTCTAAAAAAAGTATCATTTGATCAACTCTAATGGCATATTTGGGAAAAAATAGATTTAATTAGTATATACTAGACTTTATTTGCAGATAGGGTACTGGTAAATCTAAAACAAGCAAATTCATTATACTTGTGAAGCAAATAGTTAAGCCTAAATGCATTCTGCATATGTCAAATGCTGATATGCAGAAAAAAAGACATCTTGGCAAAAACTTTCTTGCCTCTATTGCTATAGCAACTAGATGTAACAAAAGGTTATGCAGCCATAAGAAAAAAAATCAAGGAAAATGACAATCCATAATGAGTGAAAGAAATATGTTTCTCAAAGTACAATACCATTGAATCACTTCAGTTAATGCTGAATAGAAATGAAAAATACAATAAAATCAGGGTAGAATAGAAACAAGGAAGCTGTACTTAAGTACTGCATAAAGGCATTTTGATACTGAAGATAAAAACAAGTAGCCTTGAGATAAGTCCAAGTAAACACAATGTAATAGGTGTTTACTCCATAATAAATCTGTTCCACCAAATAAACAAGTCCTGCTCAATGGGGAAAAATAGGTCATGTTTTCTGACGGCATGAATGGATTATTTATATCTCTAGTAGTTCAATAGCTATGAAACAGTAATTAATGAGAAATGGTATTTGCTTATGCGAGCTGTTGCAGGAACAGAGCTCCAGAAAACAATGTAGCCAAGTAAAGGAACATGTATGCACTGCCAAAGATAACACGTATTATGTAACCAACATTTAAAAGCAGCAGCGTCAGCATTTATTGTCTCTGCCACCTTAGTGAAAACATTACTTTCAGCTTAGAGCTGCATCTTAGGCTCATAAATTGAAGAATTGGGACTGTTTTTTTTTGATGTGGAACAGCATGGGCAATAGTTATACCAAGATGTGCCTGCTGTCTGTTGGATGTAGAGAAAGAAAAACAATATTAAGAAGTAAGAAAAGGCTAAGGCACATTGTAGCATACAGTAAACAGAAGAACAAAGGGACAAAATATAGTATGTGCAATTAAGAAGGAAAAGAAGAACAAAGAAACAGTGTGTGGCATTCCCCCCCCCAAAAAAAAAAAAAAATTAGCACAATCTGTACACAAGCTACTGTGTTGTGTAGCTACAAAATTATGATACCCTAATATGTGAAGATGTATGGAATAATAATACCACATTCAAGAAATATGCACTATAATCTATGGAATATTAATAATAAAACAACGCACAGACCATCCATGAATGGTTGTGCAGTGAGAAAGAACAAAAGAAAGAAAAAAAAAACACCTGAAGTTACTAACATGAATAGAAGGAAAGGTACATTTAACATGATGCATAGGTATATAATAGTGAGGTAATACAAAGACAAACTTCCTTGCATGCCATTACACAAATATGTATTACATGTTGTAAAGTATGTAAGTAGTGATGAAGCATGTACATGTATCTACACACATCAGACTATACAGTTATACTAATAAAGAAATGAAAATTTGAAGTTCACACATGACCGAAGCTGGTAGTTAAGTAAGATGTAGTGAACTAAGCACCAGGATTACGCTCCAAAATTGGAAAAAAGACAAACTGGTGAAGTGCTAATGTAGCACAAGACTGATATTAAAGCGGGTAGAAAGTAGCTTATCAATTGATAGGCATCTTTCTAAGCACTGTTAATATTGGGTCTCTTTAGGTATTAAGTTCTGACAGCGCCAGCCAACAAATGTCAGGGGCAGAAGTAAAATCATCTTTGGTTTTGCCTTACTGTGTATATGCATCTCAGCAAGCCGTGTCCCTCATAAACTTGCCCAACTTTCTGATAAGTCACAGAACAGTTAGTAAAATATGCCACAAGTAGAGTGTTATATGTTTTGTTATTTAGAAACACATACAGATGCAGCATCTGTCCTTCTATTAACATTTAGGAGGACTAAAGTAATATTTAAAAATTGCCTGGATTTCATTCTTCATCCTACCCACAAATCTTAAACAATCTTAGAAGTGTGCTGCTGTCTGCATGACAGCTCTTGCTAAAGGCTTTAAAACAACTTTGCTCATTTTTATCCCTTTTTTGTATCTAGTTGTACATGGAGCTAATAAAGCTCCATGACTACACAGCATTATGATTGGGTCTCTGATCATAACCACTAGTTACTGTATGTGTTCACAACATGGACGCCAAGGTTCACTTCTCCATCTTTGCTCTCAAGGTAGATTCTTAGCATCTATGTCTTGAACACATAATAAGGAGGTTAAGCTCAGAAACCTGATCATAATCCTCTATATGTAGTGACATCTGTGAACCAGAACACATGGGACAGTCTGAGAATCTGTCTGTAGATTATAGAAATTATCCATGTTTAAAACTCCATGGAGATCTATACCATTTAGTCATGCTTTGATTTATAGATGGTCACTGCAGGTCAGTATAATTATATAGGCATATCATGCTCCTTCATAAGAAGGTACCAGGTGAGTGTTTACTGCCTATGCAAGACATCACTGTGCTATCTAGGCTAAAGAGCATCTTCAACTTTGTGGATCTGCTCATATATAATGTGTAACTATATCTGGAATGGAATTCAGACATTTGTTATTAAAATGCTTCACAAAGAAATAAAGGTTCACCCAGACTCTGCAGCAGCTTGCTATGAGGGAAAGGTTAGTTTGCTTTTGCTTTCTTGTACTTTTTATTACTTTATTGTCTTTTATTTTTGTATACTATGATTGGTTTTCTTTGCACTGTGCTTTAGTTGTATTCTGCTTTTCACTGCATATTAAAACTAGGAAAGAGACCACAGCTGTGTCTCTTGTGAGTCACACAAAAATTAGAACAGGTCAATTAAGGAGTCACACAGAAGTTAAAACAGGTCAATTAAGGTTACTTGTCTGTGAACAGAGGGTATGGAGCAAGGAACTAAATTTTCCATTGAAGGGGTGAAATAAAACATTTCAAAGCTTTACTGGAAAAGTTCACAAAGACTTTTATTACTTTATTGCCTTCTTCTATTTTGTAGACTGTGATTGTTTTTTTTACACTGTGTTGCATATTAAAACTAGGAAAGAGACCACAGCTGTGTCTCTTGTGAGTCACACACACAATTTTTCCCACCCTTCTATCCTGGTACCATTGTGTTCTTAAACACAACTGTCTTTCTAGTTGTCTGCCCCTTGTGTTAATTTGGCTACATATCTCCTTTCCTCTGGCAGTTGTGAGCAAGCACAAAATTATCAGTATGTGAAATCACTCCCCTTCAACTATTTAAATTTATTGGTCACCCCACTGTATTTAATAGAACCTGAATACAAAAGTGCCCACTCATTTCAATCTATCTTGCTCTTTTAAAATTAGTGACTCTCCACTTAGTCAGATAAAGCCTAAGTTACCCCCTTTTTCATGTCAAACTGCTTAGTGCACATGGAAGTACTTAGGAAATTAACCAATTTTTTCATCTTACCTTTAAACATCACCCCTGGGCTTTCGGATATTGGCAAAGGCTCTTGATACCCCCATAGTGCCTTTTTTAGGCAAGGCTCAAAAGCCAAACCCACCTCCATAGGTATCACAAGGGATAAGAAACTAAGAGTAATGCTACTCAACGCCAGAAGTCTAAACCTCAAGATGCACACACTCGAAACTCTCCTTAGCATGGAGAACATCGATATCTGTGCAGTAACAGAAACCTGGTTCAGGGCTCCCGAGAGTACCCCAGCACTACCAGGTTATACCTCATACCATGCTTTTCGGACCCAAAACGTGGACCGAACCACAAAAGGAGGGGGAGTATCGATATTCATCAAAGATACCCACACCTCCAGGTTGGTGGCAAAGCACGAAGCATCAGAGACTATCCATGTGCAACTAACAGTGGGTAAAACTGCCTTCCAGTTTATAGCCTGCTACAGACCACCCTCCCAAACCCAGGAACCCCACACGGCCTTCCTGAGAACACTGGAAAATATGAAGGTCTCTCCAAACACCATTATATTGGGCGACTTCAACTACCCAAACATAGACTGGGAGCATTACTCTAGCTCCAACACCCTAGCCCAAAGGTTCCTAGAATTTATAAACTCAAATGCTATGGAACAACTTGTTACCACTCCCACAAGAGGGGAAAACATACTGGACTTGATCATTACCAACATGGGGACTCTATGTTCCAGGCCAGAAGTGTATCCCTCACTGGTAAGATCAGACCATAAACTAATCTCACTGGATATTCACATCCCGACCCCACCCCCTGCCCAGAAAACTACAGTGAAAAACTTCTCTAAAGCAAATTTCACACTCCTCAAAACCGAGGTGGAATCCTTCAAAGCCCCCGGGCCTGTGGAAAATACGGCCAAGACTGCAGAATCCTTTATAAACGCATTCTATGAACACCTTCAGGAATGCATGGATCATGCGATCCCAAATAAAACCAAGACCCAATCCTCCAAAGGCAGACGTCCTGTCTAGGGGACCCCAGCCCTAAACAAACTATACAACAGAAGGAGGAAGCTACTAAATGATAGAGCAAAATCCCAAAAAGGGAAGGCATCACTGATCAGTATTAGCAAAAAACTACGGGCACTCATAAAATTGTCTAAGGCCAGCTTCGAGAGAAAAATTGCACAGGACACTAAGGATAATCACAAGGCTTTCTTTAGTTATGTTAGGAACCTGGGTGGTAATTCCCAGATATGCTCAGAATTAGTCCAAAATGACAAAAAAATACACCAAACCCACAGACATTGCCAACATCCTAGCTGACAAGTTCAGCGCAAACTCCCCCCCCACCAAAAGGGCAAATATCTATCCCAACAGAGTGCTGCCCCCCTGACATCTCAGATGCTCAGGTAAGAGTCACCCTCTCCAAAGCAAAAAACACAGCATCAATGGGACCAGACGGTGTCCCGGGCTGCGTCCTACATGAACTCCAAGAAGAGCTAAACCCAAACATAAAACTACTGTTCAATCTCAGCCTTACTACAGGATATGTGCCAAAAGAGTGGCGTACAGCAACACTGGTCCCTCTCCATAAAGTTGGTGCCTCACCGGATCCTGGAAACTATCACCCCATAAGCCTGACTAGCTTGGTCTACAAAGCTATGGAAAGGATCATCATGGACCTCATATATAAAGATATTGGGGATCTACAGACACTGGATCCTACCCAGTTTGGCTTTGTTAAGGGAAGATCCTGCCTCTTAAATCTGGTTGATTTCTTTGAAACAGTCACGAAGGCCATTGACGAGGGGAAGGTGGTCCACACAGCCTACCTGGACCTCGCAAAAGCCTTCGATACAATATCCCACTCGGGCATTATAGATAAGCTCACCAGCTTAAATATAAACCCCTATGTCACTAGATGGATTGCAAACTGGCTCAAGGACAGAACCCACATGGTTAGAATTGCTGGAGCCATGTCAGACTCCAAACCAGTTACAAGTGGTGTCCCACAAGGCTCAGTCCTGGGAACTCTCTTGTTCGGTATATATTTCTCGGAGGTACAGGCCAACACGGAAGGACTGTGGCTGACCAAGTTCGCAGATGACTGCAAACTGGGTGCCATAATCGACTCTCCAGCCGACACAAGCATCCTCCAAAAGGGCCTCATAGAAACAGACAACTGGTGCCAGAGCCATGGCCTCAAGCTAAATGCCAAAAAGTGTATAGTCATCCCCTTTGGCAAAACAAAGTGCCCACAAATTACCACATAGGTGGTAATCCATTAAGTACAGAAGAAGTAATTAGGGACCTGGGGACCCAAGTTGATAGCAATCTCTCATTTGACAACCACGTGGCCAAAGTGGTTAGAAAAACATTTTATATAGCCCACCTAATCATGAAGGGATTCACATCTAGATCATGGAGGTCATCGTGCCTCTTTACTCATCCCTCATCAGGCCCATAATTGAGTACAATGCCCCTTTTGGGATGTACCTTACCAGACACCTGCAGCAACTGAAAAGACCCCAAAAGTACCTCACCAAGAGGATCAAAGGGCTCAAACAGATGCCATATGCTGCCCGGTTAAAGAAACTCCAGCTCTACTCAGTGGCATACCGCCTGTTCAGAGGCGATCTGTGCCTGACGTATAAAGCCATGTCCAACCCAGAATTAATGGACATGCTGCACCTCAGAAAATCCAAATCCCATCGAGCTACGTGCTCGAGAGACTTGAACTCAGCACTGAAATAAATAGGGCATGCTGGAGGGACAGATTCATAACCCAGAGGCTCCCTTCACTCTGGAATAAAATCCCAGTCCAGGTTAGGCAGAGCCCTCATTGACTCTCTTCAAGAGGAATCTTGATGAGTGGATGGGAGATCGTAGGTTTACCCCGGGTATCACTTCTGTGTCACTGTTAGACAGAGGCACAGTATACTAACCTCGAAAAAGGGCATAGCAAAATAAATTTAAAATGGGTGTCGAAAGCCAAACACATTCTGGCTAGGCTTATAAATGCCCTAGGGCAGATAGCCTAGTATGAACATATGAACCTAACCTATGAACCTATTGCAAGTCCACCAGTTATTGGAGAGCCTTGGTATTAGTGCTTCTCTTTTCTCCTGGTGAAAGAACGAGCATAAGGCCATTTCCTGGAGACTGCTAATCAGAGGAAAGCCTAATAACTGCTTCATAGGTGACAACTTGGAATTTGTGCTTACATTCTACTCCTGGTGACAGAAGGAGCAAAGTGCATTGATTCTTGACTGTTTCTGGTTGGGTAGTGAGTGTCTGTGCTTGACATTCCTGATTGGTCTGGTTGCTATTCAAGGCATCTACCAGGAAAAGGCTACAAGAAGCCCACAAACCCTTGCATCAACTGAGACAAGACTGTGGATCAGCAAACGGGCTGTGGCCTGCTTCTCATCTTGTGCTTGGTGCTAATGTTTTGCTTCTGGTGAGAGAAGAAGCAAACAAAAATTGTATACCAAGCTGCAGTGAAACCAGCACTAATAGCAGCCAGGCAGTAGCCATTCATGCAGCTCCCTTCTTTTCATCATTCTTGACAAGCTAAATCTTGGTTTTCAGTAAGTATTGCTTGTTTTGTTTCTAACTTCAGAATATTTGCCTAAATACTTCATCCTTAAATTTTCAGGGTCTATGTATTAGTTTCCCCTCAGGTGTTTGGCAGTGTCCTGTACAGACACAGACACATTCAGTTACATTTTTCCTGTAAAAGCACAATTGAAATTTCAAGAATACCTAGTTGCACCCAGGACAAGTGATGCGCAATGATAAGCACTGTCCCCAGAGTTGCAAACTGGATACTCCTGACATTGCTTCATATTCTCAATCCAACTGTGTAATTAATAAAAAAAATGGTCTGTTGCCATGGATATGGCCTTTCCCAGTATCTCCATTACCAGATTTGTGGATATGGGCATTGTGAGGCAATGTAGAAATTGCCTTATGTTTACTGACAACCAATTAATTCTGAAACAAAATGATATGGTATGTGAGAGATGTATTTACACAATGTCACTAGAGGCAAAGCTCTCACATAAAAGCACTCCTGTTATTAATAAGGTTGCCAGAAGTATACATGCTGTACCCATCACACACAATTCAAAGCAGACATATAGACCCACATATGCTAAGGCATTTAAATATAACATTTCTAACACCCAAAGACCTCCTAGATGAAGTACACAAAAATAATACCCTCAGTGGCCCCAAATGCACTCTTTCATAAGAACACCCACATTAACACATACAACCACATCTCATGGAGCCTCTACTTCTAAGCCTATAACCTTATAAGTCAAGCCAACACACAATCCAACATTCTGGTCATTGGAGACTCCATTGTGAGACACATGAACATCCATCTCGAGAGTCTAAGTAAGGAGAAAGTCACGGTTATTTGCTTATCAGAGAGTAGGATCCACCACATTATTCATGCACTCAGGTCATTGGACCACAAATGCCAGTATGACTCAGTCATGGTCTATGTGGGAGTAAATGACCTGAGATGGACCTCCCTAGACTATATGAAGACAGACATCATGGAGTTTTTGGAAAATGTGTCTCAGGTTTGTATGAGCCTAACATTGAGCAGCATTTTACCTTCTCCAAGGATGATGCGACAATATGAACAAAAGATGATTAACTTTAATAATTAGCTTAGTTTCTGGTGTAATTCTAATGGAGTGCAATATTTTCAGCAAGGAAGGAAATGATCACAAGACCATGCTGCTTTGCCAGAAATGGTCTGCACCTCTCCACTCTAGGCTTTCAGACATTAGCTAAAACATTGTCTTCCATCATAGTACCTTTTTAAGGCAATGACAAACTGAAAGCACTTCCAACATAGTAAATCAAAACCAAGAAAATCTAAAGGTTTTACTACATAATGCTAGGAGTCTAAACAAAAAACTACACTTCCTAGAAGCTGTCTTCACCCTAGAGAATTCTGACATCTGTGTGGTCACTGACACATGTTTAAATCTGCAGAGAGCACATCAACAGTAAAAGGTTGTAATGCCTTCTATAAAAAATTGGACTAGCTAATTACACAGACAGGGACTAAAGGTGGATGTGTCTTTATTTACATTAAAAATAAATATACCTCAAGGCTGGACAAACAGGGCAATGCACTTGAGCTCCTCCACTTTCAAATCACCTTAGGCAAAATAAATCCAATGCCACTTCCCTGCAAGCTATAGGTCCCCCTCTATGACCCAGGAAACCTATACCATATATTTAAACCTATTAGGAACACTCACCATTCAACCAAATACCATAGTCATGGGTGACTTTAATTACCTCACTATTAATTGAGAATCCTATATGACACCAAATGTACAGGCACAGCGATTTCTGGATTTTGTAAATACAAACTCCCTGGACCAGATTGTCAATACACCAACCAGGGATGCAACCTTACTGGATCTGGTCCTCACTAATATAGTATAGCGCTGCACGCCCTCTATGGTAATGTTTTCTCTGGTAAGGTCAGACCACAAAATGGTCTCTTTTGAAGTAAAAATACAACCTGAACCCCCAGTTAAACCAGTACTACTCTATGGCTAACTTTCTGCTAATAAGTGAAAACATGGCAAAATGTCAAAACCCCATAAACCCCGAGAACACTGCTGCTTATGCAGAACAGTTCACATAAACCCTATAGAAGCATGCTAATAGTTGCACAGATGCAGCTATACCCATCAGAAAGAAGTACAGAACTAACTCAAAAAACAAGCCACCCTGGTGGAATCACAAAATCAGTAGGCTGTACAACAGAAGTAAGAAAGCCACGGCAAAAATTAGGGGATGCAGCACTCTGCTGGATAAAAGCACTCTCATCAAACTAAACAAACAACTTAGAGGACAAATAGACCAAGGACAACCACAAGGCATTCTTTAGCTATGTTGCAACCTCAAAGGAAAAACACAAGTAGAGCTCATCATAAATGGAGCTACCTATACTGACCCAGAAGTTATAGCAAACCTACTGTCCGATAAATTCAGCTCCAAGTTTACCCCTCTCTCCCCCTCAACCTTCCCTCAGGAAATACCATCAAATAATACTCCCCCTGATATCACTGTGGAACAGATCCTTAATGCTCTCTCCAAGGCCAAAAACACTGCATCAATGTGCCCAGACAATATTCTAGAATGCCTTTTAAATAGCATGAAACATGACCATCGCTCTCAACCTGGGAACATCAATCATGTGGACAAAGGCCCATGAAAAATAGGTGCAAATCTGTATGTTGATTAACATAAAATTTGCATACATAATTATGTAATCCCACCTACTCCAATGGAATTGTGGGATACTGACTTTCAAATGCAAACTGAAGAACAGACAACCAAAATATGGCCCCTGACCCTGTAGTAAATGTTAACCATTTTTTTTTAAATGTGTAGCAATAATGTTCACTGAGAAGGGAGAAGATGAACCTTAGGATTTTGTTTTCGATGACTTGCAGTCTCTGGGTTTTGTGGTAAAAGTAGGGCATTTAATGGTAGGCAACATTCTAATCTTAGGAAAAGAATATTATACTTTGCTAGGACCTCCAAAAGCCATTCTACATGGCCAACTGATCAGTGGTGTAGCTAGAGTTTGTGCTGTCCAATGTCTTTGAGTTTTCCACCCTTCCCCCTCACAAAATCATGGTCAAATGGGGCCCCCCCTGCAGCCATTTTAATGTCCCATTACTTGGCTATTTTGCCCTATTTGCTGTTTAAACTGCAGGAATAACACACAGGCTCCAAGAAGACAACGATACCAAATCTAATGCAGTATACCACAAACCACTTTACAAGACAATTTAATGAAGCGCTTTTCGTCACCTTATTAAGGTGACTTCTTCAGATTACATTAAATAAGCAACACATAGCCTTTAAATAGTAGAAAATAGTCACATGATTCCACTTAAGTGGTGCAATGATTCAACAAAAAATAGTACCTTATTGAAGCTTTAAAATATCTTATAAAAGTTTTAAATAAACAAAAGTTGTGATGTTACATTTGTTGTACTGCCAACTAGTCCAACATGTAAAAACAACTAATGAAGACTTTATAAGGATTAAATACAGATACTAAAATAGTATGTAAAAACTTATAAAACATCTATAAAACAACTTATAGAACATCTATTCCACCTGTAAACAATTATAAAGAAATTTGAACTTCTATAAATCAAAAATAAAAATGTATAAACCATGGCATTAGGATGGTAACATAAGGTTTCCCCTGACCTTGATTCAAAAAAATATTTTATGTGAAAATGTTTACTTCCTGTCTAAGCTTTTTAATCTTATTAATATACAATGTATTCTAAGATTAAAAAGCTTAGACAGGAAGTAAACATTTTCACATAAAATATTTTTTTTGAATCAAGGTCAGGGGAAACCTTATGTTACCATCCTAATGCCATGGTTTATACATTTTTATTTTTGATTTATAGATATAGGTATTTTGCCCTATTTACCATAAACACTGTAATGTGAATACTGCTTTATTTTTACAGTGATTATCTGGATTTCATTTAAAACTTTTATTTTACATTTTATAGTACAAACACTAATAGACATCTGCTAAACAAAGCAATACAGACTCATAATGAAACGAGCATTAACACTTTTCTGCCCTTGAAGCTCACATTCATTGAAACAGCACTGAAACCCACATTCAAAGAAAATGCATTTGGCCAGTGGCGGATAAAGATTACATTTGGGTTGCTTTCATATAATGGGTCCCTTGCACATGAAACATACATTTGTTTTTTGATACACCTTCCTGATTTTATTAAATTATATTTCTTGTATAATACAGCACACTTGTTAGAGCATGTTTTAAATTTGTTTTGAACATGTTTCCAGTAAGCAATGAAACAAAATGCATGAACCAATAATGACAAAACTCCCCAAGTCAGAACATTTCCATCATAAAAGTCTACTCAAACTTCTACAATCCACCAGTATCAGTAAATATGCATGATCCCTGCAGAAGTAAAAGCCATCTAAATAATTCCTCATTAAAGAGATCTCTAACTAATGAAGAGGTTGCTGCTAGCAAACAAGTTTATATTCCATTGTTTCATCTACAAATAAAGTGCCTGTTATCCTTGAGCAATAAATTGCCTATGTCACATTACAAAAAAGATAAGCTAGTACTATTGCAATATGGAATGGATGGCAAACTGATAACAGGTTCATAGTTACTAGGTGGCTCCACCAAAGAGGACATTCTTAGGACTGCAGCATCCACCCCCTTTAAAAGTACAACACAGTACAGTATCAGCAATACATCTACATACTGTAGGAATAGAACACACAGCCTTCTGCATCAATAGCAAGCACTCTTCCTGCTGTGTTACCAACAACGCAAACAGACTTTGCATAAGCAGTGCTAAACTTCTCCCCCCCTGAAGAACTATGCAGCACATGAAATCTGGAAAAAGCCAGAATTTATTGTGTGGGGGGGGCAAAGGCCCAAAACCAGGGACACATTTTTAAACATTGTTTGTATACTCTTAGGAAAGTTGCTAGAATAGAATGGTTTGTGTTATCATGCATTTCCTGAAAGATAGGAAGACTGAAACTTAAACAGCTATCATTATTTATCCCGGGATTCATGAAGTTGAATTCACTGGGCAGGAGCAGTGTAGGTGCTCTTGCATGGAATATGGTCACCAGGCAATCCAGGAATGTGCTGTTTTGATGTGCACAAGCCTGCCTACACTGTTCCTGTATGGAAGGCCCTGCAGTATGCTAATCAGCTCATTTGCTGGTAAAAACCATGCAAATGAGCTGAATTAGTGATTCAGGAAGTAGGAATAGTGTAGGGTTCAGAAATGTATTTGGCTACTAGCCTAATACATTTCTGCAAAATAGAAAACTGAGGCATGACAGCCTCAAAGAAATCATGTAGCCCCTTAATTAGGCATGCCAATGGCCAAATAAATGGCCATTGGCATAAAAAATAGTTTAGTCTTTGTAAAATAAAAGTTTTTTTTTTTTGGCCAATCTCGGCCATTTAAGCATATGGCAGTGGCATGCAAATGGGATCAAGCTGAAAATAAAAACAAAGGAGGGGAGCAATTTTCACAGAAATCTGCATTTTGCCATTATAGTCAATGGCATGCCAAATGAAAACAATACCAGGGAATAGTGGTTGCTAAGGGGAAAGGCTCAGTGCAAGTGTAGTAACTCAGGAGTAAGGCAGTGGGGTATGCAAATGAGGGGATTAATACTGAATCACAAATTTCTTCTGTGTCAGACTGCACCTAACCATGTAGGTGCTCTAACACCATGGTGTAGACAGGAGGAGCAGCTAACATGAAAAGGGTGCGTGTCATGAATGCTGTAAGCACATTGGAGCTCAGTGGCCCATGTTTGCCCTTAGCTAAGCACAGCTAAGGCAGGGGGTGTGTCCGAGTCTGTATATCTTTATTCCATGAAATGCAGAGCATGTTTGCGTCTAGGAAGGGCCAGTTCTGCTTAAAATTGTTTACTCTAGCTAAACGGGTGTGAGCTGCCTGCACTGGGCCTATAACAAACAAACAAAAAGAAACACTGTGGATAGCAGAACTATTGACATTTGACAATTGGGAATGAGCGGTGTGCATCAGAGCTTAAACAGGGAGGAAATGGGAAGGGGAAACTGCAGAAGGAAGGCAATCAAGGAGAACAAGCATAGCTGGCAGGTGGAATGTATCCGAATTAGCCAATTACACAGGCAGCAGCCCAGCACAGTACAATAAAATATGCAAATACTTTTCAGTCTGTTTTTTCCCACAAACTCTACACCACTGGTGTACACATTTGGGGGAATTTTAAACTGGCAACTCTAACAAAACATGTTAGGGGCTGCTGTTGCTCTGATCTATCAACATGTGCTAGAGACTGAGGGTGGGGAGGAGGAAAATGCTGAAAACCAACTCAGACAGAGAAGGAGGAGAAGAATGTTCAGACCCCGGGTTACCTACCAGGGATGACATGATCTGGAGAATGTAGAGCAATACAGGGTGGACAGGGACATACTTCAGTAACTTGTTGAGCTGTGCCAGCCTCATATCAGAGCCAGAGCTGACAGAGGGGAACCCATCCCAGTGGATATCAAGGTATGTGTAGCTTTAAGAATACTAGCTACAGGTACTTTCCAAAGACCAACTGGGGATATCATTGGGTTCTTACAGACATCTGCATCCAGGATACTCCACCAGTTCCTGGATGCCATGCGACCACATGCCGCTGAGCACATTCACTTCCCCAGCACCCGTGAGGAGAGGACCAGCAATATGCATCCTTCCAGTGTGTAGCAGACTACCCAGGGGTACTGGGTGCCATAGACTGCATGTACATCCACATTAAAGCACCACCTGGTGAACAGGGTAGGGTCTACATAAACCACAAGGGCTTCCCCTTCATCAACTGCCAGATCATGTGCAATGCCCAGGGCATTATCATGAATGTGTGTGCTGGCAGCCCTGGAAGCTGTCACAACTCCAACATCTGGCATTCCACACAGTTGTACCGGGTGTTTGCCAGTGGGGACATCCCATATGACCAGCTGGTGGGGGATGCTGGCTATGCACTGGAGCCGTGGCTGATGACAACCATCAGAAATGCACACACACCCACTCAAGAATGCCATAATGAGGCACATGCACAAACCAGGATCATTATAGCATGTGTATTTGGGATGCTCAAGTCACGGTTCCACTGCCTTGACATATCCGATTGAGCCTTGCAGTACCCTCCAGCCACATGTGCACACATGTTCATAGTATGTGTTATGCTACACAATATGATCCTGCAAAAATAGCTGTAGCAGGAACAAACTGGGGAAGGGCCACACAGCCCCCCAACATTGCCAAAGCCTCCCCTACACAGAGTGACTCGGAGGACGAATATCCTGAGCCTACCCCTGTAGGCAGATAGAGGCGTGCCCAGTATGCCCTGGCCTTGGCAAAGAGGCAATGCATAGCACATACACTGACACAGTAATGTCCCTGGGACTGATCTCTCTCTCTCTCTATCTGACTTGCACACAGAGTAAAATGGACGCCAAACATCACACCACCTATACCTGACCATGTACAGGCAGTGTATTGCATGGATCCAACATAGGCAGCCCTCAAGCCACCACCCTCACAAAAGCTGCAGGCACAAGTTAAGCCAGTCTCTGTAACAAAATAAACTAATGGAGTGTAATTTTCTGATAGCATATCTATGGTATTAATCAAGCATGTAAAGGAATGGGGTGGCAAACTGGGATAGCAGCAGACAACTGACAGCTCTGTGGGACAGCAGGATGTGCATCCCCAGTACTGCCCTACCCACACCATGCAGTACCACCCTAGTCGACAAATACCACTGCAGTATATGTGGTGAGCCAAATAACTGGGGGGGGTCATAGGTCACTTGCATGGATGTCAAAGTGGGGGTCCCATACTCATCACCAGCCCACACAGCAAATCAGCTGTAGAAAACCATACAGAAATGCCTAGCAAAGGTCCCCACATGGTGACATCCATGAAATCCCCACCCACAGACTTTTACACAGGAGTATCACAGCAGGTTTGGCAGTGGCAGCGTGGGTTTGAAAGGTAAGAAGTTTGAAACTACAAATGTCTATGCCAGAACAATATGACCTGTGGTTGATACTGTTATGCCTGTAGTCTGAAATATAGGGCATACCACTATGCTACATGGGACCAAAATGTTAAGCAAATATCAGCACAGTCTGTGCAGATGTGTATCATGTACAATTGTGTCACCCCCCCATAGTCCCATAGAAATGCAGTAACATGTTCCTAGACTTAAGCAGTATCCAGCTGTCACCCAGAGTGATGACACAATAGTAACAGAAATCAATTGTCAGTAACACCCACAGTCAACTCACTGGTGCTATCCTAGGGGTGTCTCTTGGTGGCAGCCTATATGATCATCAGAATGCAATGTCCTGCTACAGATGGCCTGCATCAGTTGCACCTGGCCTACAGGCCTCTGGAAAATGCCTATGCCTCACCCACAGTGCCCTTTAGGCAGTGTCATGGGGTCCATATCACCAACATAACACAGTCCACAAAATGCAAAGAAAGACCATGCTGACAACTGCTAGGCGCAAACCTGACAGCATCAGGGAGCCAGAAATCAGGACAAAGCCACGAATAATGGGGTGATGAAGATCCAAAGAGAAAGACACATGAAATACTGCTCTAATAATGTTATAAAGTTGATGGAATGATTTGTAGTAGCATGGAATGTCTGATGGGTACGAAGTCTGAAACTGTTATGTCAACTGTCAGTAATATCTGACTCCAACCCTGAGTGACTTGCAAAACACTTTTGTTGGAAAAATCACACTTGTTTGGGTAACCAACAAGATATATGAGTCATGGATGTGGATATTCTGTGATACTCTGTACAGTCAACAGACAGGGTTAGGAGTTTAAACATAGGAATGCACTCACTGCAAACAGGCCTAACCATGGAAGTTAGTGACATGTCTGCACGCACAGAACCCTGGGCCACAGCCATAACACACCCCTCCCTGATCACTCATCCTATGCAACATCCTGACCCCATGTGGCCATCCAAGAAAAATGAGGTGGGCCACACATATATGTGTGACAAACATACACCTCCAGGCTGGTCAAATAGTGTGACACACAGAAGACCCTCCAAGTGCAGTCAAACATTGTGGAGAACCCGATGCAAAATACTGTTAACTAAAGGCAAACATATCTGCCTAGGACACCCCCCACCCCATATACTATCCCCTGCAAATCTATCTGCAATCTGCCTGTCACTCTGATTCTGTCTGACTTATATTACCCAACTGTGGACTGGAAATCAGACCAGACCAGAACATAAATGCACAAAGATTCCGCCATTGTAACATATCACCAAAGTGCTGGACCATTTCCACAGCACCAGCAGGCAATTGCTTGTAGGCACACCCCTTAGCAGACTGTAATGTGTAAGAATGTATAACATTTGGCCCTTAAACCTGGTATGTGTATCATCTATCCTGTAGTCTTCTGGTAAATCACTGTGATGATCTGAGAAAGTATGTCACAAGGTACTGAAACAATACATGATAGTGTCAACTGGCATATATGACAGATGTCTGCTAAATAAGCCCTGTAACCCTAGAAACATATACATTACTGAGAGAAATTGTCACAATCACTGTAGGACCTATTGTCCCCACATTTTGATAGGCTATCTCCAGATATCCTGAACCAACACGTTGAGAGGTATGGCTATAGCACAAAAAATATGGACTGGAGTACAACAATCCATGGAATGGAGTCCCACGTGTACTATACAAGGACACACAGGGCATGCTCATACACTTAGAGAAATGTCAGTAGGATCTAGGAATTAACAGGCCTTCATTACCCACTGCACTTCCCATTGCTCCACCTTAGCAGTCCTGAAGATGTCTGTCACCATAGAAGTCACTTTTGTTAAGCCCAGCCCCATAAGCTATGTGGCACATATGATAACTTCATAGTACTATAGTACAGACAACTAGTTAGGTAGGAGTTCTAATCTCAGTCTAGACAAATGTAAAAGTGTGTGTGTGTGTTTACAACTAAAACTTTTTGTGTCCATTCAAACCCAGTGCACTTCCCCTTTCCCTACTTTAGCAGTCCTGTGGATATCAGTCATCTTAGAAGTGCCTTCTGTCAGGCCTCAGCCCCATAAGCTCTGTGGTGCATGCGATAACTGCACTAGTTAGGTAGGAGTTCTATTTTCAGTTCTGGCAAATGTAGAAGTGTGTTTGCGTGTGTGATAGTTGTGTGTGCAAGACTGAGGGAGTTGTGTGTTTGTTTATTTATAAGTGAAAAACATTATGCCATTCCCACCCATGACACTTCACACTGCCCCACCTTATCAGTCCAGATTATGTCAGTCCCTTATCAGCAACTTTGTCCAACTGTCAGCTCTCTAACCTTAGTAGTGTGTGTGATAAATGCTTAACACTATAGTACAAATTACTTGTTTGGCAGGGGTTCTACTCTTGTATTCGACAAATGTGTGTGTGGGTATATATGTTTGTAAGTAGAAGTTTTTTGATATGTTTCTCACCCACTGTCCTTCTTATCAGTCCTGCTGATGCTATTCCCCATATCAGCACCTTTGCTCAACTCTCAACCCACTAAGCTCTGTAGCACATGTGGAAACTGTGCAACACTATGGTACAAATCACTAGTAAGGTAGGGGTTCTACTCTCACATCTGGCAAGTGTGCGTCTGTTTATAGGACAAAGAATTTTGATAAGTTTAATACCCACTGCACTACTTTATCAGTCCTGCTGTTGTCATTTCATTTATAGGTTCACAAGTGTGTAGTAGGTAATGGCCCAGGAGCCTTAACAAGCCTAGCATATAGAAGGGCCCTGCCTTTGTGCCACCTGATGTTACTTCCCATGCCTGTATCAAGTATAGCCACTGCAGTGATCTTTGGGTTGAACTGTCTATTACCCATCCACTCGTCAAGACTTCTCTGGAACAGGGACAGCTAGGTGCTCTGCATGACATGTATGGGAAGTGTATTCCAGGGCATATGCAGTCTCTTGGTGAGGGACCTGTCCCACAAGCATGCTGTGGTGATTGTGGTACTGAGGTAGAGATCTCTACCATATGTGGTGTGGATGGATGTATATATAGCGTTTCTAAACCAGATGAGTCAGACATGGCTTTGTAAGTCAAGCACAGATAACTGCTAATTACGTGATATGACACAGAGAATAGCTTGATTGTTCTGAGTCTGTCTGTGTAGGATGTGTGTTTAATGCCTATGAACCCCTTTGTGAGGTGCTTTTGTGGCTTCTACAGCTGTAGCAAGTGTCTAGTGAGGTACATGGCAAATGGGCCATAATACTTGGGGAGTGGCCTAATGAGGGAATAGTTGACAGAGATCATTATGTTTGTCTTCCTGGATGCAAAACCCTTGGTAATGCAGTGTGCCATATAGAAGGACGTCATGACCACAGTGGCAATGTGGTGCTTGAAGGAGAAGTTGCTGTCAACCTGTGTCCCCAGATCTCTTATAATGCCTACAGTGTTCATTGGGCTCCCATTGATGTGGAACAAACTGGGAACTGAGTGTTTTACCAAAGGGGATGATGATGCATTTAGTGGTGTTAAGCCTCTGGCCATGGTTTTCCCACCCCTCATTGGTCTTAGTGAGGCCTTTCTGTAGGATGTCAGCAAAACTTGTGGAGTTCATGATAGCTCCCAGCTTGCAGTCCTCTGTGAACTTGGTAAGCCAGAGTTCCTCTGTGTTGGGCTGGACTCCTGAGAAGTAGATGCTGGACAGGACACTATCCAGTACTGATCCCTGTGGGACTCCACTTGTGACTGCTTGCCAGTCTGACTTGGATTTTGCCACTGTCACACTGTGTGTTCTGTGAACCAATTTACAAACCACACACTGATATAGGAGCTGATGCCTAGTTTGTTGGGTTTATCAATAATCCCTGACTGAGGAATGGTAAAGGGTTGGGAGGGTGGCCTAATGGTTAAGGTGTTTGCCTTACAAACACAAGCTGTGGGGTACGAGTCTCACAAGGGATAATTGGCTAGGCTTAAAATGGCTCGCAAGGGCAGTTAGCCTAGTACTAATCTATGAACCTATGAACCTATCAGAAGCCTTGGTCAGATTGAGGTAGGCTGTATGCAGTGCCTTACTGTCATACACAGCCCTGGTGACTCACTGAAAGGCACCAACCAGTTTGAGCAGGCATGATCTGCCATTCACAAAACCAAACTGTGTGGAGTTTGCAGTTAGGAGATAACCCTTATATTGGTCAATCAGATCCCTGATGATGCGCCCATACCCATACATAGTAGACTTGTCATGCTAAGGGCCTAATAATCCCTAGGGTCTGCAGATACAACCCCTTTATGGAGAGGGATGATGTAGCAGTGTGCCATTTTGGAAGGACAAAGCCTGAGGTGAGGCTGTGAATGACCAGGGCACATAGATGTGGTGCCAGGTCTATTTGTATGTCATGTAGAACACAGTCATGAATATGTTGGGTTCCCATGTTAGCTGTATCCTTGCCTGTGGATAATGCAGGTATAATCTGGTCTGCAGTAATGCTGGGTGCCTGGCATTCATCTACCATTGTGAATGTCCCCTTGGGGGGGAGGGGTAAAGCTGGCACTGAATGTGTTGGCAAGGCTGTGGCCAATATCTGTTGTCTTAGGATAGGAATTAGCATTGTGCAGTAACTCACAGCACTTGTGGTTATTGCTGTGGAAGTTGTTGATATAACTATTAAAGGCTTTTGTGATTGTCGTCAGTGTCTGATGCAATTCTGCCTTCATAGCTGCCTGTAGGTGATTCCACTAGGGATCCCAAGTTGTGTCTGAGGGTAATAAGGGGGTTCATCAGTCTTGGGACACCACCTTTTTCTGCAACAGTGTCCTCCTTTTGTTGTACACTTTAGTAATGGCAGGGGACCATCACATTGGCTTCCAGTGTTTGGTGGACAGTGTCCATGTTCTGTTGGCTATGGCTAGTACCATGCATCCATGTATATGTTTGTGCAGTGCATATGTGTATGATGTGATAGTCATGCAGCTATTTCCCATTGGCATGGGTGTAGGGAAGTCATCCACCCCTGTTTCTATGACTGCAAAGTCAGCATTGGAAAGGTTTTGCAAGGTGTTTACCTTTGTGGGGGGGGGGTGTGGGTGAGATGTTGAGCTCCATGTTGATTACATCATATTTGGATCTGACCAGGTAGGGATTGACAAGTGTAGTTGAGCAACAATCCCATATGTAAGTAATCAACACAGGTCAAGGTTGTTGCATCCTCTACTGGGGGTCAGTATGAGCTGGTCCAGGGCATTGGAACTGATGAATTGCATGAAGTGTTGGGCCAGTGTACTGGTGCTTGACTAATTTCCCCAGGTGGTCGAGGGGTATTTGAAGTTTCCTACTATGTCAGTGTTTGGTTGGACCTTCATAGATGCCAGGGTGTTGAGGAATGTGCATTGACAGTCTAGGGACATCACTGGGAATTGATAGCAGGCTATGGTGTGGATTGCACTATTCTCCAAAGTCAGTTGTACCGGAAGTACCTCCAATGCATTATGCTGGATACTAGTCTGGAGGTATGCATATCCATTATGAATATGGAGACAACACCACCTGTGGAATGCATCTTAGCCAGTTAGTGCAGGGCTGCTGTCTGCTGCTGTGAACCACTTCTCCATTACAGCACAAATGTCAATGTCCTCCACTCTGAGGAGTGATTTGAGTGACTGCATCTTGATAGTTAGATGTCTACTGTTGAGCAGCATGACCCTCAGATTGCATATGTGTCTAGCTGTTATGGTGGTAATTTGATTTGGAACTCTGTCTAATAAGGCACTATAGGGGTGGCAAGACATGTACCCTGTACCTGGAAACACAGGGCTGATAGATTTTAGACATCTCTGGCAAGGCATTGAGGTCTGCCAATCATGTTATCCCAAGCAGAGAGATACTGGATCCCCTGAGATTGACACACAACACGTAAGCCAATGTTGCAGTTAATTATCTGTTGATAGTACTGCAGCATCATTCTGGGTGATGACAGTATACTGCTCAAGGCTACTGTCACATCTGCCTAGACTACATAATCCAAGTGTTCAACCATGTCTGTTGTCATGTACTCCAGGGAGGTGTGTCTCAGGTCATTCACACCCACATGGATGATAGAGTAATACTTGTAGTTGTTGTGGAGTGGCCTGACTGGGTGTGTCATGTGTAGGATGCTGGCACATGATAGACAGTTGGCTGTTACCACCTCCATAATCAACTTAGTGAGTGGGACTTCTATGCGCCGCAGTACTGAGTCACCCATGATCACTGTATTGTGCAAGGTGGTCAGCCTTAGAAGCGTAGGTTGAGGGGCACACTGTGTAGGTGACATATGTGTCCTTTGGCATGAGCTATGTTATGGTGTCTGAGTGGGTGTCTGTCTTGCTAGTCTGTGCTGTTTGTGTAAATGTCCATTGAGTGCCTCTGTAAAGGTGGGTGTGTGGCTTTTCAGTGCATGTCAGGGCTGTCATATGAATATTGTGGTGAGCTATGTGGTCTACATGGTGTGGTGCAGGTGTTGATCTTATCCTCTTGACCAGCTAGTCCAGTCCTTGCTGGAGAGTGCATATTTCCACATTTGGTGATAAAGGGGTAACTCTCCCGGTCTGAGTATTTGGAGTTTAGAGGTGAGGATTGTCTGTATACATGAGGCAGTTGCAACAGTGCCTCAAAATGGACAAGTGTACCAGATTAATGGGTGAAAGCATAGAAAACCACACTTCAATCATGCCAGGAGGGGGTGGTCATAAGTAGTAAGGACTGGGGTTAATTCCATGATAAATGAGTGCAGCTGATGGCTCCCAGGTATGATACACTTATTGATACAATAAGAGCTATAATGCTATTTGAAGTGCAAGACAGAAAGAACTATCAAGATGTAAGGGGGAAACTGAAGGCAGGCTTCCTGCCACCTGTAATACATTCCCTCAGCTGTGCAGTTATCAGCAGCTTTGGCCAGTTGTAAGTCCAGTAAGATTTGTATCACACTCAGTAACTGCATAACACTTTAATACAAGTAACTGGATAGGCAGGGGTTCTAATCTCAATACTGGTAAGTGTGTGCGTGAGAATCATGTACTGTGTGGGTTATACCATTTTTGACTTGTGTATCACCCTTTACACTTCCCCTCACTCCAACTTAGTAGTCCTGTTGATGTCATTCACGTTAGAAGTACCTTTGGAGTAGGGGAAATTGTATAAGCTCTGTGGCATGTCTGATAACTGCATAACACTATAGTCGAAATTGCTAGATTGGCAGGAATTCTAATCCCAATACTGACAACTGTGTGTGTGAATCAGATACTGTGTGGCTTATACCATTTTTATTTGTGTACCATCCTTTACACTTCCCCCACCCTATTTTAATAGCACTGTTGTCATTCACCATAGAAGTACCTTTGGACAAGATAAATTTGTGTAAGCTGCATGCTGCATCTGATAACTACATACCACAAATAACTAGATAGACAGGAGTTCTAACCTCAATACTGGCAAGTGTTTTGTGAGAATCATGTACTGTGAAGGTTATACCATTTTGATTTGTGTACCACCATACTCATCCTAATTTAGTAGTCCTGTTGATGTCATTCTCCTTACAAGTACCTTTGGAGGAGGCAAATTGTGTAAGCTCTGTGGCACATCTGATAACTGCATAACACTATAGTAGACATAAATAGATACATAGGAGTTCTAATCTCAATACCGGTGTATGTGTCTGTGAATCATATCTTGTGTGGCTGATACCATTTTGATGTGTGTATCATACATGGCAGGTGACCACCTCCTGATGCCATTACTTTATATAGTGTGGTAATGGTATCTGCCTCACATGCAGCATGTGAAACCATTATACAGGCCATACCAGTCCTCTGTACAGATGTGTCTGGAACATCCAGATGTTTGGAACCTATTAGTGCTCTGTCTGCCTTAACAATGCCCATGTATGTGATATTGTTGCCAAATAGGCCACAACAAGTGTACTGACACATATGACAGTATTAGGTATCATACCTGACTGAAACATCATACTGATACAACGTCTGCTACCCTCACACTTGTCCAGGCTTGTAGGTGCAATACATGAGTCCAGATGCTTGGTTTTACAAGTGAATTGTTCATGTCATGGGTCACATTAAAGGTTTGAAAAGGTGTGGACTGACATATTGTGGTCTCAATCAGTATATATCAGAAACAAATGGCATCTTAACAGGTGTGTCTATACATTTTATATCCACTGTATAGCAGTTTTTCACACATGTCCCTACCTTAGTCAGTTTGTCCAACACATTTTGCTGGTGTCTGTCCAGACATCTTGCACTGACAGGTTGTGAGGTATGCTACAGGAATGTTACATTCTCTTCAGACAGGCCCCTGTGGTGACCACTGTGATGCAATACAATTAACCCCACCACAAGTGAATATGCACATAAAGCAATATGGCTGTTAGTCATAGTTGTGTGCATGGTAACTTGCATGCCCTCCACATGCCTGGGGTATTGTCAAAGCACAACTGAACAATTCCATACTCACCAGCTTCAGGCTGCTGTCCCATATGCAGACCAGAGTGATCTATGTAGTTGTGGGAGTGAGGTATTGTCAGCCGACTTGCATGTGCCCTTGGTAAAGGATGGATGCAGCATGTTTCCACATTTACAGTACAGCACCCAATACTACACAATTTGCTGCCCTTCACCATAGATTTGCACTTCTGTGCTTTAGAAATCCCCATCCACAACTGCAATTTGACCTGGCACATGCATGTAGATACTGTACAGATAGTATGTCTCATATAGCAGTCTAATCCCTACTGGGACCTTACGTGCACAGTCCTTGTCCATTGTGTGGGACCACAGACCTTCAGCAAGTGGGGCTTTGTACCCTGGTGTTGTATTGTGATGGGTGGCCCAAGCTTGGCAAGGGGCTCCTCATTTAGTGTCAGTGGGGGCTGCATGGCTGGGCCTCGTCTGTGGTTCTGGGGTCCCTGGCCATGACAGCAGCCCTTTTCCAGGCATGGCATATGAGGGTGGTGGCATGATGCCGCACCTGCTCATATGTATGTGCATGCAGGCCCACCTAATTTACCCTGTGGACAGGGTCATCCCACAGGGTGGTCCTCTCCTGCATCCCACAGATGTTGCTGGCTTCGGCCCAATAGTACTGTGTGGTTCTTTATTATGGCTGCCATTATCAGGTTGCATTCCAATGGTAAAAAGGTTTTCCACATGTGATGTGACATTGCACCTGGTAGACACTAACAGTGAAACACATCACAGGACCCCATACATTTGTCAACAGTATGTCCAGTACCTGCACTTGTATCTTGAATACCAGTAGCCAACACTCACAACCATACCAGTAGCCACCACTCATAACCAGACCATACCCCTGTAATTTATAAGCACAGTATCAGCTTCCATTGCACTCCTGATCCTGATGAGTCATATTGTCCACAGTGAGAGTAAGTTGTTTGCATAATCCGTCATTCCTCATTCAGGTCTGTGTAAATGGATGACATTAGCTATCTTCCATGCGGATGGTGTGTGGATGGTGCTGCGGCTTGGTGTGACTACAGTGTGTAATGTAGCTGGGAACACATGCCTGAGTTTATGTAAGATGCAGACAGAGATGATATGATGCCCCGTGGATACTTGTATGTGTTGCCTTTCAGTAGGCAATATGTACCTGCTCACTGGTAATGAGGGGAGGGGTGTGGGTGCAGTACATATCCACTTATAGTGATGCTGAGCCAGGGGGATGGGATGTTTGCCCTAACCCTATCTGCATCAGGTTGCCTGTAGCTATGTTGTGTGTGTGTATGTGATCTGATTGGCCACCATTACAGGTTGAGTTGGTATGTTGCTTCTGAGATTGCAGACATATGGGAAGATGGTCTTGTGATTGTCCTTGGTGGATGTCTCCAATTTGTACTTATAGTTGGCCTTACAGTAATCCACCTGTGACCCTATATGCTTGTTCAGACAATGGCTGACTTGATGCTAGGTTGATTCCTGCCCCTACTTTTCCCTGCACAGCCATTATAAGGACCAAGTCTGTGGTTTGTGTAATGCTGCTGTCCAGCAAAGGGGATTACTCTATGTTGGTGGAGGCAGGAATGACAAGTAAGGTATTTCTGAGTCCATACAGCCATGTATATGTTCAATCAGTTGTTTGCAGTGGGCATGGCCAAAAAGTCATAACACAGTTGGACACCCCTCCAATTTAGTAATGATAATCATGCTTATCGTATTAAACATGACTGTGTCAGGGCAATGCAACAACCAGTAGCTGTAGAACTGTCACTCTTTTGGGTGCAGGATAACTATGATTACACACATGTACAACATGTACAGCTTCTTTAACTGACATTTTGCATCCCATGTCTGTTGTTATGAGGTGGACACACACCTACTCATACTTACTTGTGCATAGGTAATAGCTCACATACATGTCTGTTCTATGTCAGTATGGCACACTAAATTCACACTCTTGCTGCACAGTCATCCCTCTCAACCTGTTACAGCAGGATATTTGCAGGATGCCATGCATACATGGGTTCAGTGGTACAAAATCAGTGACAGTGTTGCAATATTATAACATTCTTGAGTCATTCAATAGCACATTAGCCTTTGCACTGATGGGCATCCCATGGACGATGTCCAAAAGTCATATGGCAGGAAGAGAGGGGGAAGGCTAGGAGGGTGTTATTGCAGGTAAGAATTGTTAATGTTGGCAGTATGAGTGATATAGGGACCAGGCTAGCTGATATGATGACCAGAGGATGGTTGATATAGTGTGTGTGTGCAAGAGGCCATATGGAAGGGGATTATGGCTGGGTGTATGGTAGGCAGGTCACAATTGTGCTATCAAGGTGTGGACTGGAGCTGGAAGGGGTAGGGCTTCTGCTGAAGGAACAGTATGCCAAGAGTGTTTTTGGAGGATGACATAAGTTTCTGATAGAGTGATGTTTCTGAAGCTGTAAGCTGATAGTGTAATGATGACTGTTGTTAGTGGATATGCTATGCAAGTTGGTTGTGCAATGGATGAGAAAGAGAAATGGGACATCAGTTGGATGACTTGGTGATGACTGTACCCAAGAGTGACAGACTGGTCATTGCAACAGATGTCAATGGGCATGTTGGTGACGGGAACAGAGGAAATGGGGAATTGATGGGTATGTATGGGTTAAAAGGAGTGGAGATGGTAAGATGGTAAGATGGTAGTGGAATTTGCAAAAACAATGGACATGGCCGTGGTGAATATGCACTATAATACGAGTGAGAAGCATAGGGTGACATACAAGAGTTGAGTAAGATGCACACATGTGGAATATATCCAATGTATGAGGGCCAGTTTGAAGGAGATTGCAACTGTAAAGTGGTGACAGGGGAACGTGCATTTAGGCAGCAGAGAATGTTGGTATGTGAGATGATGGTGATCGAGATGAGGAGGAGTGTGGGGGCAGCACCAAAGATCACATGGTGTGAATTGGAAAAGGGTGATTGTGAGGTGGAGTTCAGGGAAGAGTTGAGACAGACACTGGGTGGCAGTGACAATCTAACAAATATCTGGTTAAGTACAGCAGAATTGGTAAGAGAGACAGCTAGAAGGGTACTTGGGTTGATATGTGGATGGAGGAAGCAGTCCAAGAACACCAGTTGGTGGACTGAGGAAGTACTAGACAGTATACAGAGACAGAGGTTGGGGAATAAGGAGTGGGATTGTTATAGAGATGTGGAAAGTAGGCAGGAGTATGAGGAGATGATGTGCATGGCAAAGAGAGAGGTGGCAAAGGCTGAGGATGGGCATATGAAAAATTCAATGACAGTTGGACGCTAAGGAAGGATGAAAGGAATTGTACCGATTGACTGAACAAATGCACTAAGCTAGGAAAAATGTGCAGCAGATAAGGATGATAAAGGAGGATGCGGTATATGTACTCACAAGCAAGGTGAGTGTGTTGAGCACATGGACAGTGTACTTTGAGAGGCTGATGAATTAAGAGAATGAGGCAAAAAGGTTGGATGATGTGGTTATGGCGAATCAGGAAGTGCAATGGCTTAACAAGGAGGATGTAACAATAGCTATAAAGAGAATGAATACTGGCAAGCCTGTTGGTCCACATGACAGACCTGTGGAAGCATGGGGTTCTTTAGGGGAAATGGCAGTGGTGTGTTAGCCAAACTGTTTACTGATATCTTGGGAAATGTGAGGTTGCATGAGGAGTGGAGAGAAGGTGCTTGGGTACAGTGTTAAGAATGAGGTTGATGTGCAGAGCTGTGATAACTACAGAGGGATAACATTGACCAGTCACAGCATAAAGTTATGGGTAAGAGTAGTGAAAGCTAGGTTACGGAGGGAGGTAAAGAGTACTGGTCAGCAGTATGATGTCATGTGTGGAAAGGGCACTAACAATATGATGTTTGCTCTGAGACTGTTACTGGTGGAATACAGAGAAGGTCAAGAGTTGCTCTGTATCTCTGTGGACATACAGAAAGCATATGACAGGGTGCCTAGACAGGTGTTGTGGTATTGTATGATGAAGTCATGAGTCGAAGAGATATATGTAAGAGTGGTACAGGATATGTACATGGGTGGTGTGACAAAACTGAGGTCTGCATTGGGATTGACAGATGTGTTTAAGGTGGAAGTGGGATGACATTAGGGATCTGCTGTGAGCCCTTTCTGATTTGCAATGGTGATGGACAGGTTGACAGACAAGATCATATGGGAGTCCCTGTTGACTATGTTGTTTAAAGATGAAATTGTGATCTGTATTGAGAGTAGGCAACAGCTTTTGAAGACCCTGGAGAGGTGGACATATGCTCTAGACAGGAGAGGAATGAAGGTCAGCAGCACTAGGACAGAATATCTGTGTGTGAATGAGAGGGAGGATAGTGGAATGTTGAGGATGCATGGAGTGAGTACAGCTGGCAAATGTGGATGTGTTCAAATGATTGGGATCAACATATCAGAGTAATGAGGACTATAGATAACAGGTGAAGAAGAGAGTGCATACTGGATGAAAAGGGTGGAGAAGAGTGTCAGGAGTGATATGTGACAGATGAGTACCAGTAAACATGATATGTAAGGTCTACAAGAGGGTAGTGAGACTACCTATGTTATATGGGTTGGAGACAGGGACACTGACAAAAAAGCAGGGGTCAGAGCTGCACATGGCAGAGTCACAGATGTTGTGATTTGCACTGGGTGTGACACAGGTGCACAGGTCTAGCAATGTGTATGACAGGCTCAGGCCATGTTGGACGGATATGAGACAATGTTGGAGAGGCAGTATTACATCAGTTTGGACATGTGCTGAGGAGGGGTGCTGAGTATATTGTGAAAAGGATGGAAAGGATGTAGCTGCCAGGTAAGAGGAAGAGAGGAAGGCCTCAGATAAGGTTTCTGGATGTAGTAAGAGAGGACATGCAGGTGGTTGGTGTAAGAGAGCAAGATTCAGAAGACAGGCAGAAATGGCAACAGATGATCCACTGTGGAAATCCCGAATGGGAAAAGCCAGAGGACAATGTTGGGGATGTTGTAATGTCAGTCTTCACAGATTTGGCAAAGATTTGACTGACCTAACACAACTCTATGGATAAATTACTACAAATATGAGGCACACATATGGTCAGTGTGTGGAACACTGGACAGTTGAATGGTATGAGTTCAGTATATAACATGCAGTTCAACACACACATCTGCAGCAGTACTTCACTGTGCCATGTTCTCTATAGTTGACTTATATTTAACAGACAAAATTTGTATCATAGTCATATGCACAGGTAACTCATGGGTATGTACAGCATCCCAGTAGCTGGCCTAGTCAATACAGACAGAGTCACATGCTATGGCCATCAGTGCTGTTCAGGAGTACATCAGTACAGCACGTCTTGTTGAGACATATAGGTTCATAGGTTCATAGGTAGATACTAGGCTATCTGCCCTAGGGCATTTACAAGCCTAGCCAGAGTGTGTTTGGCTTTTGCCACCCTTTTAGATTTGATGACTGTGCCCCAGTATAGTAGGTCACAGAAGATACCCCATTTAAGGTTAGTTTAAAGTGTCCCTGTATAGCAGTGACACAGAGGAGATCCCAGGGGTAAATCTATGGTCTCCCATCCAATTGTCAAGATTCTTCTTGAAGAGGGTCATTGAGGGGCTCTGCCTAACATGGATTGGGATTTTGTTCCAGAGTGAGGGGAGCCTCTGGGATATGAATCTGTCTCTCCAGCATGTCCTATTTATTTCTGTGCTGAGGTGTAAGTCACTGGCGCGTGTAGCTCTAAGGGATTTGGATTTCCTGAGGTGGAGCATGTCCATTAATTCTGGGTTGGACATGGCTTTATACGTCAGGCACAGATCGCCTTTGAGTAGGCGGTAAGCAACTGAGTAGAGCTGGAGTTTCTTTAGTCTAACTGCATAGGGCATCTGCTTGAGTCCCTTAATCCTCTTGGTGAGGTACTTTTGGGGTCTTTCTAGTTGTTGCAGGTGTCGGGTAAGGTACATCCCAAATGGGGCATTGTATTCAATTATGGGCCTGATGTGTGATGAGTAGAGGGGCACAATGACCTCTCTTGATCTAGATGTGAACCCTTTCATGATAAGGTGGGCTATATAGAAGGTCCTTCTAACCACTTTGGCAATGTGATTGTCAAAGGAAAGATTACTATCTACTTGGGTACCCAGATCCCTAATTACTTCTTCTGTACTTAATGGATTACCACCTATGTGGTAATTTGTGGGCACTTTGTTTTTCCCAAAGGGGATGACTATGCACTTTTTGGCATTTAGCTTCAGGCCATGGCTCTGGAACAAGTTATCTGTCTCTGTGAGACCATTTTGGAGGATGCTTGTGTCAGTTGATGAGTCAATTATGGCCCCCAGTTTGCAGTCATCTGCGAACTTGGTCAGCCAAAGTCCTCCTGTGTTAGCCTGTACCTTAGAGAAATATATACCGAACAAGAGAGGTCCCAGGACTGAGCCTTGTGGGATGCCACTTGTAACTGGTTTAGAGTCTGACATGGCACCTGCAATTCTGACCATGTGGGTTCTATCCCTAAGCCAGTTTGCAACCCATCTTGTGACATAGGGGTTGATATTTAAGCTGGTGAGCTTATTTATTATGCCCGAGTGGGGTATTGTGTCAAAGGCTTTTGCAAGGTCAAGGTAGGCTGTCTGGACTACCTTCCCTTCATCTACGGCCTTTGTGACTGTTTCTAAGAAGTCGACTAGGTTCAAGAGGCAAGATCTGCCCTTAACAAAGCCAAATTGGGTAGGATTCAGTGTTTGGAGGTTCCCAATGTCTTTGTTTATGAGTTCCAAGATGATATGCCCCATAGCTTTGCAGACTTATGGGGTGATAGTTACTGGGGTCCGTTGTGGCACCACCTTTATGGAGTGGGACCACTGTTGCTGTACGCCATTCTTTGGGTACATATCCTGTTGTAAGGCTGAGACTGAATAGTGATTTTAAGTGAGGGTTCAGTTCTTCTTGGGGCTCGTGTAAAATGCAGCCCGGGACACCATCCGGTCCCATAGATGCTGTGTTTTTTGCTTTGGAGAGGGCAGCTCTCACCTGTGCATCTGTGATGTCAAGGGGGTTACACTTTGTTGGGATAGTCATTTGCACATTTGGGGGGAAGGGGGGGAGAAGTTTGCACTGAACCTGTCTGCCAGGATGTTGGCAATGTCTGTGGGTTCAGTGTATTTTTTGTCATTTTGCACTAACTCAGGGCATATCTGGGAGTTTCCACCCAAGTTCCTGACATAGCTAAAGAAGGCCTTATGATTATCTTTAGCGTCTTGTGCAATTTTTCTTTCGAAGCTAGCCTTGGATGCTTTTATGAGGGATCGTAGTTTCTTGCTAGTACTGATCAGAGTTGCCTTCCCTTTTTGGGATTTTGCTCTATCCTGTAGTAACTTCCTCCTTCTGTTGTATAGCCTATTTATGGCTGGGGTCCACCAGACAGGTCTCCTGCCTTTGGAGGAGTGTGTCTTGGTTTTGTTTGGGATAGAACGATCCATGCATTCCTGTAAGTATCCATAGAATGCATTTGTAAGGGATTCTGCGGTTTGGGTCGTAATTTCCACTGGGCCGGGGGCTTTGTAGGATTCCATCTCAGTTCTGAGAAGTGTGAAGTTTGCTTTGGAGAAGTTTTTGACCGTGGTTTCCTTTGCTGGGGGTGGGGACGGGATATGGACATCCATAGTGATTAATTTATGGTCAGATCTTACTAAAGAAGGGTATAGAACATAGAGTACCCATGTTGGTGATAATCAGGTCCAATATGTTTTCCCCTCTTGTGGGAGTGGTGACCAGTTGTCCCATAGCATTTAAGTTTATAAATTCTAGGAACCATTGGGCGAGGGTGTTGGGGCTTGACTAGTGCTCCCAGTCTATGTTTGGGTAGTTGAAGTCACCCAATATAATGGTATTTGGAGAGACCTTCATATTTTCCAGTGTCTTCAGGAAAGCCAACTGGAGTTCCTGAGTTTGGGAGGGTGGTCTGTAGCAGGCTACAAACTGGAAGGCAGTTTTGCCCACTGTTAGTTGCACATGGATGGTCTCAGATGCTTCTTGCAGTGCCACTAACCTGGGGGTATGGGTATCTTTGATGAATATGGATACCCCCTCTTCTTGTGGTTCGGTCCAAGTTTTGCGGCCGAAAAGCGTGGTATGAGGAATAACCTGGTAGTGTTGGGGTGCTCTCGGGAGCCTTGAACCAGGTTTCTGTTACTGCACAGATATCGATATTCTCCATACTGAGGAGAGCCTCAAGTGCGTGAATCTTGAGGTTTAGACTTCTGGCATTGAGCAGCATTACCCTTAGTTTCTTTTTCCTTGTGTTGTCTAAGGAGGTGGGTTTATCTTTTGAGCCTTGCCTAAAAAAGGCACTATGGGGGTGGCAAGAGCCTTTGCCAGTATTCGAAAACCCAGGGGTGACAGGTGCAAGCCATCCCTAGCAAAGCAATGTGACTTGTCGAGCATGTCATCCCAGGCTGACAGATACCGGATCCCCTTTGAGTAACAACAATACTTTAGCCAATTGTTGAAATTGATCATTTTGTCTTTATACTGTGGTATCATTCTTGGTGAGGGTAAGATGCTACTCAAGGTCAGGGTCATGCCAGCCTGGGCTACATGATCAGAGAGCTCCTCTATGCCTCTTTTCATGTAATCCAGGGAGGTACGTCTCAGTTGATTCACACCAGCATGGACAATGATGGAATCATATTTGTACTTGTTTTGGAGTGACCTGAGTGCTTGTGTTATGTGGCGGATCCTGGCACCTGACAGGCAGCTTACAGTGACCTTCTCCTTGTTCAGCCTGGTGAGAGGGACGTCAGTGTGTCTGACAATAGAGTCACCCATTACAAGTGTATTAGGTGTGTTGTTTAGCCTTAAGGGCTGTGACTGTGTGGCACACTAACTTTGTGGACTATGTGATACGTGGGTATTGTTGTGTGGTAGCGGTTGTTTGGACGTCTGCTTTGGAGGTCTCTGTTGCTTGGGCATATTTTTAATTAGAGCCTCTGAGTATGTTTTTGTGTGTTTGTGTGTTTGGTTTGCTGTTGCGATAGGTCTATGTGAGACTGGATTTGTGGTGTGTGTGATTACCTTCTCCTACAGACTGGCCACGCCAGTACTATGTTGAGAGAGTTTAGCATCCAGTTTAGCTATATAGTTGCATCTCTCACATATATTTGAGCTTGTTTGGAAGAGGAGATGGTGGTCTGTGTACATAAGGCAGTTGTAACATTGCCTCAAGATTCCCATATTCACCAGCTGAACTGGAGAGTAAACCCGAAACTGACTTTTGGACATGCCAGAATAGTATGAGGAACTACTTATGACTTTATCAAAAAGGACCAATAGGGAGCCAGGTACTTAAAGGGAGTATAAGAGGGTGTAGTGCTTAGTTTATTAGTGCTTACTTATAAGATACTTATACAAGCTACTGCTGGTTATTAGAAAGAAAATGCTTACGTTGAGATTTGGAACAGTTCTAAGGGAAAAAGTGAAGAGCAGACTTTGTGGAGCCAAGAATAGTTTAAACCCGATTTAGCAACACTGCTCAATGAGCAAAATCGCGCAAAACCGCGCTAAAGTGGGTTTTAAGAAACAGAGATCAAGGAGTTTGGAATTGACCCAAAATGGCCAATAAAACTACAGTTTCTAGGCAGTAACCACTCCCACAGGGGCAGGTAGGCTGTTCAGAATCTACCACTGCCACTGATGAACACAGAGACTTCCTTTTAGCCCAAGCAAGCAATGGCCTTCAAGAAACTTAAAAACAGTTCAGAACAGCAAATCTGTAACTGATCTTTTTTTAAAATACAGAAAGTGGGAAAAAAGCAAGATTATTTTATTATTGTTTAAAGATAAAGATAAACAAGTAGCAAATAATTAGAACAGTGCAATAAATGATCCCACACTTGAGTGCTAGGCCAGAGACAGATAAAATGCAAGTTTTAAGAAAAAAAATGATTTTAAAATAAGTGCTACACAGGAAGTGCAGTAAACAGGCTCTAGATGGGTTCTAAGTACAGTTACTAATACAGATATAAGCTTTAGCAAATCAGAAAATGCCAAAAAGTAGGTGGCAATGCAGAAAAACTTAACAAATAATCTGAAGAAAATGCTTAAAATCTCAAAAGTGGCTCCCTTCTTCTCTCAGCATTTTCTCCTCTTGGTGGGTGCTTCAGCAACAGATAACAAGTCTGAAAAGATGCCAAAACCATGAGACAACCTGGCCTTAAGAGAGAGAGATCAAGGAGTTTGGAAGTGACCCGAAATGGCCAATAAAACTACAGTTTCTAGGCAGTAACCACTCCCACAGGGGCAGGCAGGCTGTTCAGTGTCTACCACTGCCACTGATGAACACAGAGACTTCCTTTTAGCCCAAGCAAGCAATGGCCTCCAAGAAACTTACAAACAGTTGAGAACAGCAAATCTGTAAATGAACTTTTTCAAAATACAGAAAGTGGGAAAAAAGCAAGATTATTTTATTTTTTTTTTATTATTGTTTAAAGATAAAGATAAACAAGTAGCAAATAATTAGAACAGTGCAATAAATTACCCCACACTTGAGTGCTAGGTCACAGACAGATAAAAATGCAAGTTTTAAGAAAAAAAGATTTTAAAATAAGTGCAACACAGGAAATGCAGTAAACAGGCTCTAGATGTGTTTTAAGTACAGTTACTAACACAGATATAAGCTTTAGCAAATCAGAAAATGACAAAAGTAGGCGGCAATGCAGAAAAACTTAACAAATAATCTGAAGAAAATACTTAAAATCTCAAAAGTGGCTCCCTTCTTCTCTCACCGTTTTCTCCTCTTGGTGGGTGCTTCAGCAACAGCCAACAAGTCTGATAAGATGCCAAAACCATGAGCCAACCTGGTTTTAAGAGAGAGAGAGAGAGATCAAGAAGTTTGGAATTGACCCTAAATGGCCAATAAGACTACAGTTTCAAGGCAGTAACCACTCCCACAGGGGCAGGCAGGCTGTTCAGTGTCTACCACTGCCACTGATGAACACACAGACTTCCTTTTAGCCCAAGCAAGCAATGGCCTCCAAGAAACTTACAAACAGTTCAGAACAGCAAATCTGTAACTGATCTTTTTTTAAAATACAGAAAGTGGGAAAAAAGCAAGATTATTTTATTTTTTTTTATTATTGTTTAAAGATAAAGATAAACAAGTAGCAAATAATTAGAACAGTGCAATAAATGATCCCACACTTGAGTGCTAGGCCAGAGACAGATAAAATGCAAGTTTTAAGAAAAAAATGATTTTAAAATAAGTGCTACACAGGAAGTGCAGTAAACAGGCTCTAGATGGGTTCTAAGTACAGTTACTAATACAGATATAAGCTTTAGCAAACTGGAAAATGACAAAAGTAGGCGGCAATGCAGTGGCAATGCAGAAAAACTTAACAAATAATCTGAAGAAAATGCTTAAAATCTCAAAAGTGGCTCCCTTCTTCTCTCAGCATTTTCTCCTCTTGGTGGGTGCTTCAGCAACAGATAACAAATCTGATAAGATGCCAAAACCATGAGCCAACCTGGTTTTAAGAGAGAGAGAGAGATCAAGGAGTTTGAATTGACCCTAAATGGCTGAATACAATAAAACTACAGTTTCTAGGCAGTAACCACTCCCACAGGGCAGGCAGGCTGTTCAGTGTCTACCACTGCCACTGATGAACACAGATACTTCCTTTTAGCCCAAGCAAGCAATGGCCTCCAAAAAACTTACAAACAGTTCAGAACAGCAAATCTGTAACTGAACTTTTTTAAAATACAGAAAGTGGGAAAAAGCAAGATTTTTTTTATTATTGTTTAAAGATAAAGATAAACAAGTAGCAACTAGTAGAACAGTGCAATAAATGACCCCACACTTGAGTGCTAGGCCAGAGACAGATAAAATGCAAGTTTTAAGAAAAAAATGATTTTAAAATAAGTGCAACACAGAAAATGCAGTAAACAGGCTCTAGATGTGTTCTAAGTACAGTTACTAATACAGATATAAGCTTTAGCAAACCAGAAAATGCCAAAAGTAGGTGGCAATGCAGAAAAACTTAACAAATAATCTGAAGAAAATGCTTAAAATCTCAAAAGTGGCTCCCTTCTTCTCTCAGCATTTTCTCCTCTTGGTGGGTGCTTCAGCAACAGATAACAAGTCTGAAAAGATGCCAAAACCATGAGACAACCTGGCCTTAAGAGAGAGATCAAGGAGTTTGGAAGTGACCCGAAATGGCCAATAAAACTACAGTTTCTAGGCAGTAACCACTCCCACAGGGGCAGGCAGGCTGTTCAGTGTCTACCACTGCCACTGATGAACAAAGAGACTTCCTTTTAGCCCAAGCAAGCAATGGCCTCCAAGAAACTTACAAACAGTTCAGAACAGCAAATCTGTAACTGAACTTTTTTAAAATACAGAAACTGGGAACAAAGCAAGATTTTTTTGTTTTTGTTTAAAGATAAAGATAAACAAGTTGCAACTAGTTAGAACACTACAATAAATGACCCCACACTTGAGTGCTAGGCCAGAGACAGATAAAATGCAAGTTTTATGAAAAAAAGATTTTAAAACAAGTGCAACACAGGAAATGCAGTAAACAGGCTCTAGATGTGTTCTACGTACAGTTACTAACACAGATATAAGCTTTAGCAAACCAGAAAATGCCAAAAAGTAGGCGGCAATGCAGAAAAACTTAACAAATAATCTGAAGAAAATACTTAAAATCTCAAAAGTGGCTCCCTTCTTCTCTCAGCATTTTCTCCTCTTGGTGGGTGCTTCAGCAACAGCCAACAAGTCTGAAAAGATGCCAAAACCATGAGACAACCTGGCCTTAAGAGAGAGAGATCAAGGAGTTTGGAAGTGACCCAAAATGGCCAATAAAACTACAGTTTCTAGGCAGTAACCACTCCCACAGGGGCAGGCAGGCTGTTCAGTGTCTACCACTGCCACTGATGAACACAGAGACTTCCTTTTAGCCCAAGCAAGCAATGGCCTCCAAGAAACTTACAAACAGTTGAGAACAGCAAATCTGTAAATGAACTTTTTCAAAATACAGAAAGTGGGAAAAAAGCAAGATTTTTTTTTTTGTTTAACGATAAACATAAACAAGTAGCAACGGGTTAGAACAGTGCAATAAATGACCCCACACTTGAGTGCTAGGTCACAGACAGATAAAATGCAAGTTTTAAGAAAAAAAGATTTTAAAATAAGTGCAACACAGGAAATGCAGTAAACAGGCTCTAGATGGGTTCTAAGTACAGTTACTAATACAGATATAAGCTTTAGCAAATCAGAAAATGCCAAAAAGTAGGTGGCAATGCAGAAAAACTTAACAAATAATCTGAAGAAAATACTTAAAATCTCAAAAGTGGCTCCCTTCTTCTCTCAGCATTTTCTCCTCTTGGTGGGTGCTTCAGCAACAGATAACAAGTCTGAAAAGATGCCAAAACCATGAGACAACCTGGCCTTAAGAGAGAGAGATCAAGGAGTTTGGAAGTGACCCGAAATGGCCAATAAAACTACAGTTTCTAGGCAGTAACCACTCCCACAGGGGCAGGCAGGCTGTTCAGTGTCTACCACTGCCACTGATGAACAAAGAGACTTCCTTTTAGCCCAAGCAAGCAATGGCCTCCAAGAAACTTACAAACAGTTCAGAACAGCAAATCTGTAACTGAACTTTTTTAAAATACAGAAACTGGGAACAAAGCAAGATTTTTTTGTTTTTGTTTAAAGATAAAGATAAACAAGTAGCAACTAGTTAGAACAGTGCAATAAATGACCCCACACTTGAGTGCTAGGCCAGAGACAGATAAAATGCAAGTTTTATGAAAAAAAGATTTTAAAACAAGTGCAACACAGGAAATGCAGTAAACAGGCTCTAGATGTGTTCTACGTACAGTTACTAACACAGATATAAGCTTTAGCAAACCAGAAAATGCCAAAAAGTAGGCGGCAATGCAGAAAAACTTAACAAATAATCTGAAGAAAATACTTAAAATCTCAAAAGTGGCTCCATTCTTCTCTCAGCATTTTCTCCTCTTGGTGGGTGCTTCAGCAATAGCCAACAAGTCTGAAAAGACACCAAAACCATGACGCAACCTGGCTTTAAGAGAGAGAGATCAAGGAGTTTGGAATTGACCCAAAATGGCCAATAAAACTACAGTTTCTAGGCAGTAACCACTCCCACAGGGGCAGGCAGGCTGTTCAGTGTCTACCACTGCCACTGATGAACACAGAGACTTCCTTTTAGCCCAAGCAAGCAATGGCCTCCAAGAAACTTACAAACAGTTGAGAACAGCAAATCTGTAAATGAACTTTTTCAAAATACAGAAAGTGGGAAAAAAGCAAGATTTTTTTTTTTGTTTAACGATAAACATAAACAAGTAGCAACGGGTTAGAACAGTGCAATAAATGACCCCACACTTGAGTGCTAGGTCACAGACAGATAAAATGCAAGTTTTAAGAAAAAAAGATTTTAAAATAAGTGCAACACAGGAAATGCAGTAAACAGGCTCTAGATGTGTTTTAAGTACAGTTACTAACACAGATATAAGCTTTAGCAAACTGGAAAATGACAAAAAGTAGGCGGCAATGCAGAAAAACTTAACAAATAATCTGAAGAAAATACTTAAAATCTCAAAAGTGGCTCCCTTCTTCTCTCACCGTTTTCTCCTCTTGGTGGGTGCTTCAGCAACAGCCAACAAGTCTGATAAGATGCCAAAACCATGAGCCAACCTGGTTTTAAGAGAGAGAGAGAGAGATCAAGAAGTTTGGAATTGACCCAAAATGGCCAATAAGACTACAGTTTCAAGGCAGTAACCACTCCCACAGGGGCAGGCAGGCTGTTCAGTGTCTACCACTGCCACTGATGAACACACAGACTTCCTTTTAGCCCAAGCAAGCAATGGCCTCCAAGAAACTTACAAACAGTTCAGAACAGCAAATCTGTAACTGAACTTTTTTAAAATACAGAAAGTGGGAAAAAAGCAAGATTTTTTTTTTTTTTGTTTAAAGATAAAAATAAACAAGTAGCAACTAGTTAGAACAGTGCAATCAATGACCCCACACTTGAGTGCTAGGCCAGAGACAGATAAAATGCAAGTTTTAAGAAAAAAACAATTTTAAAATAAGTGCAACACAGGAAATGCAGTAAACAGGCTCTAGATGTGTTCTAAGTACAGTTACTAACACAGATATAAGATTTAGCAAACCAGAAAATGCCAAAAAGTAGGCGGCAATTCAGAAAAACTTAACAAATAATCTGAAGAAAATACTTAAAATCTCAAAAGTGGCTCCCTTCTTCTCTCACCATTTTCTTCTCTTGGTGGGTGCTTCAGCAACAGCCAACAAGTCTGAAAAGATGCCAAAACCATAAAGCAACTTGGTTTTAAGAGAGAGATCAAGGAGTTTGGAACTGACCCAAAATGGCCAATAAAACTACAGTTTCTAGGCAGTAACCACTCCCACAGGGGCAGGCAGGCTGTTCAGTGTCTACCACTGCCACTGATGAACACAGATACTTCCTTTTAGCCCAAGCAAGCAATGGCCTCCAAGAAACTTACAAACAGTTCAGAACAGCAAATCTGTAAATGAACTTTTTCAAAATACAGAAAGGGGGAAAAAGGCAGGATTTTTTTTTGTTTAACGATAAAGATAAACAAGTAGCAACTAGTTAGAACAGTGCAATAAATGACCCCAAACTTGAGTGCTAGGTCACAGACAGATAAAATGCAAGTTTTAAGAAAAAAAGATTTTAAAATAAGTGCAACACAGGAAATGCAGTAAACAGGCTTTAGATGTGTTCTAAGTACAGTTACTAACACAGATATAAGCTTTAGCATACCAGAAAATGTCAAAAAGTAGGCGGCAATTCAGAAAAACTTAACAAATAATCTGAAGAAAATACTTAAAATCTCAAAAGTGGCTCCTGTCTTCTCTCAGTATTTTCTCCTCTTGGTGGGTGCTTCAGCAACAGCCAACAAGTCTGAAAAGATGCCAAAACCATGAGACAACCTGGTTTTAAGAGAGAGATCAAGGAGTTTGGAACTGACCCAAAATGGCCAATAAAACTACAGTTTCTAGGCAGTAACCACTCCCACAGGGGCAGGCAGGCTGTTCAGTGTCTACCACTGCCACTGATGAACACAGAGACTTCCTTTTAGCCCAAGCAAGCAATGGCCTCCAAGAAACTTACAAACAGTTCAGAACAGCAAATCTGTAACTGAACTTTTTTAAAATACAGAAAGTTGGAAAAAGCAAGATTTTTTTTTTTGTTTAAAGATAAAGATAAACAAGTAGCAACTAGTTAGAACAGTGCAATAAATGACCCCACACTTGAGTGCTAGGCCAGAGACAGATAAAATGCAAGTTTTAAGAAAAAAGATTTTAAAATAAGTGCAACACAGGAAATGCAGTAAACAGGCTCTAGATGTGTTCTAAGTACAGTTACTAACACAGATATAAGCTTTAGCAAACCAGAAAACGCAAAAAGTAGGCGGCAATGCAGAAAAACTTAACAAATAATCTGAAGAAAATACTTAAAATCTCAAAAGTGGCTCCCTTCTTCTCTCACCATTTTCTCCTCTTGGTGGGTGCTTCAGCAACAGCCAACAAGTCTGAAAAGATGCCAAAACCATGAGGCAACCTGGTTTTAAGAGAGAGAGAGATCAAGGAGTTTGGAATTGACCCAAAATGGCCAATAAAACTACAGTTTCTAGGCAGTAACCACTCCCACAGGGGCAGGCAGGCTGTTCAGTGTCTACCACTGCCACTGATGAACACAGAGACTTCCTTTTAGCCCAAGCAAGCAATGGCCTCCAAGAAACTTACAAACAGTTCAGAACAGCAAATCTGTAACTGAACTTACAGAAAGTGGGAAAAAAGCAAGATTTTTTGTTTTGTTTTTGTTTAAATATAAAGATAAACAAGTAGCAACTAGTTAAAGCAGTGCAATAAATGACCCCACACTTGAGTGCTAGCCCAGAGACAGATACAATGCAAGTTTTAAGAAAAAAAGATTTTAAAATAAGTGCAACACAGGAAATGCAGTAAACAGGCTCTAGATGTGTTTTAAGTACAGTTATTAACACAGATATAAGCTTTAGCAAACTGGAAAATGACAAAAGTAGGCGGCAATGCAGAAAAACTTAACAAATAATCTGAAGAAAATACTTAAAATCTCAAAAGTGGCTCCCTTCTTCTCTCACCGTTTTCTCCTCTTGGTGGGTGTTTCAGCAACAGCCAACAAGTCTGAAAAGATGCCAAAACCATGAGACAACCTGGTTTTAAGAGAGAGATCAAGGAGTTTGGAATTGACCCAAAATGGCCAATAAGACTACAGTTTCAAGGCAGTAACCACACCCACAGGGGCAGGCAGGCTGTTCAGTGTCTACCACTGCCACTGATGAACACACAGACTTCCTTTTAGCCCAAGCAAGCAATGGCCTCCAAGAAACTTACAAACAGTTCAGAACAGCAAATCTGTAACTGAACTTTTTAAAATACAGAAAGTGGGAAAAAGCAAGATTATTTTTTTTTTTTGTTTAAAGATAAAAGATAAACAAGTTGCAACTAGTTAGAACACTACAATAAATGACCCCACACTTGAGTGCTAGGCCAGAGACAGATAAAATGCAAGTTTTATGAAAAAAAGATTTTAAAATAAGTGCAACACAGGAAATGCAGTAAACAGGCTCTAGATGTGTTCTACATACAGTTACTAACACAGATATAAGCTTTAGCAAAACTGGAAAATGCCAAAAAGTAGGCGGCAATGCAGAAAAACTTAACAAATAATCTGAAGAAAATACTTAAAATCTCAAAAGTGGCTCCCTTCTTCTCTCAGCATTTTCTCCTCTTGGTGGGTGCTTCAGCAACAGCCAACAAGTCTGAAAAGATGCCAAAACCATGAGGCAACCTGGTTTTAAGAGAGAGAGAGAGATCAAGGAGTTTGGAATTGACCCAAAATGGCCAATAAAACTACAGTTTCTAGGCAGTAACCACTCCCACAGGGGCAGGCAGGCTGTTCAGTGTCTACCACTGCCACTGATGAACACACAGACTTCCTTTTAGCCCAAGCAAGCAATGGCCTCCAAGAAACTTACAAACAGTTCAGAACAGCAAATCTGTAACTGAACTTTTTTAAAATACAGAAAGTGGGAAAAAAGCAAGAATTTTTTTTTTTTTTGTTTAAAGATAAAAATAAACAAGTAGCAACTAGTTAGAACAGTGCAATCAATGACCCCACACTTGAGTGCTAGGCCAGAGACAGATAAAATGCAAGTTTTAAGAAAAAAAAACAATTTTAAAATAAGTGCAACACAGGAAATGCAGTAAACAGGCTCTAGATATATTCTATGTACAGTTAGTAACACAGATATAAGCTTTAGCAAACCAGAAAATGCCAAAAAGTAGGCAGCAATGCAGAAAAACTTAAATAATCTGAAGAAAATACTTAAAATCTCAAAAGTGGCTCCCGTCTTCTCTCAGCATTTTCTCCTCTTGGTGGGTGCTTCAGCAACAGCCAACAAGTCTGAAAAGATGCCAAAACCATGAGGCAACCAGGTTTTAAGAGAGAGAGATCAAGGAGTTTGGAATTGACCCAAAATGGCCAATAAAACTACAGTTTCTAGGCAGTAACCACTCAACAGTGGCAGGCAGGCTGTTCAGTGTCTACCACTGCCATTGATGAACACAGAGACTTCTTTTTAGCCCAAGCAAGCAATGGCCTCCAAGAAACTTACAAACAGTTCAGAACATCAAATCTGTAACTGAACTTTTTTTAAAATACAGAAAGTAGGAAAAAAGCAAGATTTTTTTTTTTTTTTTTTTGTTTAAAGATAAAGATAAACAAGTAGCAACTAGTTACAACACTGCAAGAAATGTCCCCACACTTGAGTGCTAGGCCAGAGACAGATAAAATACAAGTTTTAAGAAAAGACAATTTTAAAATACGTGCAACACAGGAAATGCAGTAAACAGGATCTAGATGTGTTCTAAGTACAGTTACTAACACAGATATAAGCTTTAGCAAACCAGAAAATGCCAAAAAGTAGGCAGCAATGCGAAAAAACTTAACAAATAATCTGAAGAAAATACTTAAAATCTCAAAAGTGGCTCCCTTCTTCTCTCAGCGTTTTCTCCTCTTGGTGGGTGCTTCAGCAACAGCCAACAAGTCTGAAAAGATGCCAAAACAATGAGGCAACCTGGTTTTAAGAGAAAGAGATCAAGGAGGTTGGAAATGACCCAAAAATGGCCAATAAACCTTTAGTTTCCAGGAAGTAACCACTCCCACAGGGGCAGACAGGCTGTTCAGTGTCTGCCACTGCCACTGATGAACACAGAGACTTCCTTTTAGCCCAAGCAAGCAATGGCCTCCAAGAAACTTAGAAACAGTTCAGAACAGCAAATCTGTAACTGAACTTTTTAAAAATACAGAAAGTGGGAAAAAGCAAGATTTTTTTGTGTTTTTTTTGTTTGTTTTTGTTTAAAGATAAAGATAAACAAGTTGCAATTAGTTAGAACAGTGCAATAAATGAGCCCACACTTGAGTGCTAGGCCAGAGACATATAAAATGCAAGTTTTAAGAAAAAAAGATTTTAAAATAAGTGCAACACAGGAAATGCAGTAAACAGGCTTTAGATGTGTTCTAAGTACAGTTACTAACACAGATATAAGCTTTAGCAAACCAGAAAATGCCAAAAAGTAGGTGGCAATTCAGAAAAACTTAACAAATAATCTGAAGAAAATACTTAAAATCTCAAAAGTGGCTCCCTTCTTCTCTCAGCATTTTCTTCTCTTGGTGGGTGCTTCAGCAACAGCCAACAAGTCTGAAAAAACGCCAAAACCATAAAGCAACTTGGTTTTAAGAGAGAGATCAAGGAGTTTGGAACTTACCCAAAATGGCCAATAAAACTACAGTTTCTAGGCAGTAACCACTCCCACAGGGGCAGGCAGGCTGTTCAGTGTCTACCACTGCCACTGATGAACACAGAGACTTCCTTTTAGCCCAAGCAAGCAATGACCTCCAAGAAACTTACAAACAGTTCAGAACAGCAAATCTGTAACTGAACTTTTTTAAAATACAGAAAGTTGGAAAAAGCAAGATTTTTTTTGTTTTTTTTGTTTTTGTTTAAAGATAAAGAAAAACAAGGAGCAACTAGTTAGTACAGTGCAATAAATGACCCCACACTTGAGTGCTAGGCCAGAGACAGATAAAATGCAAGTTTTAAGAAAAAAACAATTTTAAAATAAGTGCAACACAGGAAATGCAGTAAACAGGCTCTAGATGTGTTCTAAGTACAGTTACTAACACAGATATAAGCTTTAGCAAACCGGAAAATGACAAAAAGTAGGCAGCAATGCAGAAAAACTTAACAAATAATCTGAAGAAAATACTTAAAATCTCAAAAGTGGCTCCCTTCTTCTCTCACCATTTTCTCCTCTTGGTGGGTGCTTCAGCAACAGCCAACAAGTCTGAAAAGATGCCAAAACCATGAGGCAACCTGGTTTTAAGAGAGAGAGATCAAGAAGTTTGGAATTGACCTAAAATGGCCAATAAGACTACAGTTTCTAGGCAGTAAGCACTCCCACAGGGGGCAGGCAGGCTGTTCAGTGTCTACCACTGCCACTGATGAACACACAGACTTCCTTTTAGCCCAAGCAAGCAATGGCCTCCAAGAAACTTACAAACAGTTCAGAACAGCAAATCTGTAACTGAACTTTTTTAAAATACAGAAAGTGGGAAAAAAGCAAATTTTTTTTTTTTTGTTTAAAGATAAAAATAAACAAGTAGCAACTAGTTAGAACAGTGCAATCAATGACCCCACACTTGAGTGCTAGGCCAGAGACAGATAAAATGCAAGTTTTAAGAAAAAAAGCAATTTTAAAATAAGTGCAACACAGGAAATGCAGTAAACAGGCTCTAGATGTATTCTAAGTACAGTTAGTAACACAGATATAAGCTTTAGCAAACCAGAAAATGCCAAAAGGTAGGCAGCAATGCAGAAAAACTTAAATAATCTGAAGAAAATACTTAAAATCTCAAAAGTGGCTCCAGTCTTCTCTCAGCGTTTTCTCCTCTTGGTGGGTGCTTCAGCAACAGCCAAAAAGTCTGAAAAGATGCCAAAACCATGAGGCAACCAGGTTTTAAGAGAGAGAGATCAAGGAGTTTGGAATTGACCCAAAATGGCCAATAAAACTACAGTTTCTAGGCAGTAACCACTCCACAGGGGCAGGCAGGCTGTTCAGTGTCTACCATTGCCATTGATGAACACAGAGACTTCTTTTTAGCCCAAGCAAGCAATGGCCTCCAAGAAACTTACAAACAGTTCAGAACATCAAATCTGTAACTGAACTTTTTTTAAAATACAGAAAGTAGGAAAAAAGCAAGATTTTTTTTTTTGTTTTTGTTTTTGTTTAAAGATAAAGATAAACAAGTAGCAACTAGTTACAACACTGCAAGAAATGACCCCACACTTGAGTGCTAGGCCAGAGACAGATAAAATGCAAGTTTTAAGAAAAAACAATTTTAAAATACGTGCAACACAGGAAATGCAGTAAACAGGCTCTAGATGTGTTCTAAGTACAGTTACTAACACAGATATAAGCTTTAGCAAACCATAAAATGCCAAAAAGTAGGCAGCAATGCGAAAAAACTTAACAAATAATCTGAAGAAAATACTTAAAATCTTAAAAGTGGCTCCGTTCTTCTCTCATTGTTTTCTCCTCTTGGTGGGTGCTTCAGCAACAGCCAACAAGTCTGAAAAGATGCCAAAACAATGAGGCAACCTGGTTTTAAGAGAAATAGATCAAGGAGTTTGGAAATGACCCAAAAATGGCCAATGAACCTTTAGTTTCCAGGAAGTAACCACTCCCACAGGGGCAGACAGGCTGTTCAGTGTCTGCCACTGCCACTGATGAACACAGAGACTTCCTTTTAGCCCAAGCAAGCAATGGCCTCCAAGAAACTTAGAAACAGTTCAGAACAGCAAATGTATAACTGAACTTTTTAAAAATACAGAAAGTGGGAAAAAGCAAGATTTTTTGTGTTTTTTTTGTTTGTTTTTGTTTAAAGATAAAGATAAACAA
>NC_056749.1:826570053-826587553 GCF_019279795.1 Protopterus annectens | reverse complement strand
TATTTCTGGCAGGTTTGTGTGTGTGTGTGTGTGTGTGTGTGTGTGTGTGTGTGTGTGTGTGTGTGTGTGTGTGTGTGTGTGTGTATTTGTGTACGCACATGTGTTTATATGTAGGACCATGCATGGAGTGGACTTTTTTGCTAGTGTGTGTGTGCGTGCATGTGTGCATGTCTGGTGTCTGCAATAAAATTTCATTGTTGGCCATTGGGGGAAGATTAGGATGGCTACTTCTAAATGCACAGTGTTCATTTCAGACACTTGCTAAAGAGCTGCTAAATGAATGTTTGCTCAATATGTCCCATTTATATTTCTGAGCTATATAGTATCTCTGTAGAGTGCTATTACAGCTCCCCAGCAATGAACAGTAATAGTACCTTAACAATATATTTTTGGAATCCTGCCCTATGAATCTTATTTATTGGCACGCTGTTATATAGTCAAGAATAGTAATTAATGAAGAGGAAGGGAAAAAGAAAGAAATAATGGAGAAGAAAAGAAGATACTGAATAGTTATTTAAATTGTCAGAGATCAGTAAAGAAGTTTTATTTTCATTATTTAAGCCAGCAAATTTTTAACTTTTCCTTAATAAAGGCATCTTATTAGTTTGTTTTGTAAAGTATATGGTAAATATGAAGATAATTTGTTATAGTTTTTATCTCATTACTAAGATTACTATTCTAAGGTTTTAAGAACACTGAAAAGTATGTAGTTCCTATTATTGTTCTCAGACATTTGACTCTAGGTGATTTGGCCAAATTGACTGATGTTGGTACGATAACCCGACAGCACATAAAAATAAATTGTCTGATGTTCATAGGTTCATAGGTTCATAGGTAAGTTCTAGGCTATCTGCCCATGAGCATTTATAAGCCTAGCCACAAATTGATGGTTTTTGCCTCCCCATTAGATTAGTAACCTGGGCCTCTGTCAACAGGGCTCCTGAAGTGATTCCAAGGGTAGAACTTAAGATTACCCATCCACTCATCATGATTTCTCTTGAAGGGGGTCAGAGAGGAGCTCTATCGAATATGGATTGGGATTCTATTCCAGAGTGAGGGGAGTTGCTGGGACAGGAATCTATCCCTCCAGCATGTCCTGTTTATTGTTGTACATAGGTTCAAGTTGCTAGAATGAGTGGTTCTGAGGGATCTTGTTTTTTTTTGAGGTGAAGCATGTCCATTAGTTCAGGGTTTGACATGGCCCTATAGGTCAGCCATAGGTCACCTCTGAGCAGACGGTAAGCGACTGAGAAGAGCTGGAGCTTTTTTAGTTATGCTTCATAGGGTAATTATTTAAGTCCCTTAATCCTCTTAATGAGGTACTTCTGTGGTCTTTCTAGTTGTTGCAGGTGTCTAGTGAGGTACATCCCAAATGGGCATTGTCCTCTATTATGGGCCTAATGAGTGAGGAGTAAAGGGGCACAATCACCCCTTGGATCTGGATGAGAAACCCTTTGTGATCAGGTGTGCCATATAGAAGGATTTCCTGACTGGTTTTGGCTATGTGGTTATCAAAGGAGAGCATGCTATCTATTTGGGTACCCAGGTCCCTAATTACTTCTTCTGTGCTTAGTGGATTCCCATCTATGTGGTAGTTTGTAGGTACTTTGTTTTTCCCAAATGGGATTACTATGCATTTTTTGGCATTTAGCTTGAGGCCGTGACTTTGACACCAGGTGTTTGTCTCTGTGAGACCCTTTTGCAGGATGTCTGTGTCAGCTGGAGAGTCAATTATTGCACCCAATTTACAGTCATCTGCGAAATTAGTTAGCCACAGTCCCTCCTCCTTTGCCTGTACTTCGGAGAAATATATACCGAACAGGAGGGGTTCCAGGACTCAGCCCTGTGGGACTCCACTTGTGACTGGTTTAGAATCAGACATGGTGCCTGCCACTCTTACCGTGTGGGTTCTGTATGAGAGCCAATTGGCAACCCATCTCGTGACATAGGGGTTGATATTTAAGCTGGTGAGTTCGTCTATGATTCCTGAGTGTGGGATGGTGTTGAACACCTTAGCGAGGTCCAGATATGCTGTGTGGACCACCTTCCCTTCATCTATGGCCTTAGTGACTGTTTCGAAGAAGTCGACCAAGTTCAGGAGGCAAGATCTGCCTTTAACAAAGCCGAACTGGGTATGGTCCAGTGTCTGGAGGTTCCCAATATCCCTGTTAATGAGCTCCATGATAATGCATTCCATGGCTTTGCAGACCAAGCTATTCAAGCTTATAGGACAATAGTTCCCAGGGTCAGTTGTGGCACCACCTTTGTGAAGTGGTACGACTGTTGCTGTATGCCATTCTTTGGGTACATAGCCTGTAGAGAGGCTGAGTTTGAATAGTGATTTGAGATGGGGGGGTTAGTTCATTTTGAAGTTCATGTAAGACACAACCTGGGATAGCATCTGATCCCATTGATGCTGTGTTTTTGGCCTTTGCAAGGGCTGTCTTTACTTGTGTGTCTGAGGTATCTGGAGCGCCACATTCTTCTGGGATGGGTGCTAGCCCCTTTGGTGGAGAGGGGGGGTGAAGTTTGCACTGAACTTGTCAGCCAGGATGTTGGCAATGTCGGTTGGTTTAGTGTATTTATGACCATTATGCACTAGCTCGGAGCATATCTGAGAGTTTGCCCCTAGACTCTTGAAGAATAAAGAAGAATAAATAAATAAAGAAGGCCTTGTGGTTATCCTTAGAGTCATTGGCTATTTTTCTTTCGAAGTTGGCCTTGGATGATTTAATGAGGGAGCGCAGATTTTTACTGATGTTAATCAGAGATGCCTTCTTATTTTGGGATTTTATTCTATCTTGCAGGAGTTTCCTCCTTCTGTTGTAAAGTTTATTTATGGCCAGGGTCCACCAGACTGGCTTCCTCTTTTTTGAGGAGTTGATGTTGGTTTTACTTGGGATGGCTCGGTCCATGCATTCTTGAAGGTGTTCATGGAATGCACTTGTAAAGGGTTCTGCCGATGGGTCATCATTTTTCATTTGATTGGGAGCTTTGAAACTTCCCACCTCTGACCTGAGGAGTGTGAAGTTGGCTTTAGAGAAGTTTTTTACCTTGATTTCCTTGACTGGGGGGGATCGGGATGTGGATGTCCAGTGTGATTAGTTTGTGATCTGATCTTACCAATGATGAGTTTACCTCTGGTGTGGAACATAGGTTCCCCATGTTGGTGATGACCAGGTCCAGTATGTTGTCACCTCTTGTGGGTGTGGTGACCAGCTGCTCAAGGGTGTTTGAGTTTATAAACTCAAGGAAGCATTGGGCTAGGGTGTTTGAGCTTGAGTAGTTTTCTCAGTCAATGTTTGGATAGTTGAAGTCACCCAGTAGCATGGTGTTGGGTAGAATCTTCATACTTTCTAATGTTCTCAGGAATGCTGCATGAGGGTTCTGAGACAAGCTGGGAGATCTGTAGCAAGCTATAAATTGAACAGTCAATTTACCCGCTGTCAATTGCACTTGGATGGTCTCAGATTCCGCTTGCTGTGCTACTAACCTGGAGGTGTGGGTGTTCTTGATGAATATGGACACACCCCCTACTTTTGTGTTCCGGTCCTGGTTTTGGGACCTAAAGGTATGGTAGGAGTTATAGCCTGGTAGTGCTGGGGTGCTCTCTGGAGCCTTGAACCAGGTTTCTGTCACTGCACATACGTCAATTTCTTCCATACTAAGGAGAGCCTTGAGTGCGTGCATTTTGAGGTTTAGACTTCTGGTGTTGAGCAGCATTACCCTTAGTTTTTGTTTATTATTGTTGTTTATGGAGGCAGGCTTATCTTTTGAGCCTTGAATAAAAAAGGCAGTATTGGGGCGGCAAGAGTCTTGGCCAGTATTCGAAAGCCCAGGGGCGACAGGTGCAATCCATCTGTGGTGAAGCAACGTGGCTTGTCAAGCATGTCGTCCCAGGCTGACAAGTACTGGATCCCCTTTGAATGACACCAGTAGTTTAACCAATTGTTGAAACTGATAATTTTTTCTTTGTATGCTGGCATAATTTTTGGTGAGGGCAGGATGCTACTCAGAGTCAGAGCCATTCCAGCCTGGGCTACATGGTCAGAGAGCGCTTCCATGTCTCTTTTCATGTAGTCCAGGGAGGTACGTCTCAGGTCATTTACGCCAACTTGTACAATGACAGAGTCATATTTGTACTTGTTGTGGAGTGACCTGAGTGCATGTGTTATGTGGCGGATTTTGGCACCCGACAGGCAGCTTACGGTAACCTTCTCCTTGTTCAGTCTAGTGAGTGGGACGTCTGTGTGCCTGATGATCGAATCACCAATTACTAGTGTGTTAGGTGTGTTATTTAGCCTTAGGAGCTGTTTTTGCTTGGCACACTGACGTGGTGACATATGTGTTACCTGGTTTCTGTTGTGGGGTGGGGGTTACTTGTATGCTTAGGAGGTCTCTGTTGTTTAGGCAGGTTCTTATTTAGAGCCTCCGAGTATGTTTTTGTGTGTTTCTGTGAGTTGTTTTTTGGTGCAGCTATGGTTGGTCTATGTGAGTCTGGTAATGTGGTGCTAGTGTTGCCCTTCTCCTTGTGATTGGTTGATCCAGTCATGGGTTGAGAGAGCTTAGCCTCCATTTTGGCTGTGTAGCTGCATCTCTCACATATGTTTGTGTTGGTTGGGAGGAGGAGGGGGGTATCTGTGTACATGAGGCAATTGTAACATTGCCTCAGGATGCCCAGATTCACCAGCTGGACCAGAGAGCACACCTGAAGCTGTCCCTCAAACATGCCTGAATAGATAGTTGGGTCTGTATTGCTGATTGGATGAGTAAAGAGCCTTATACTTCCCGAGTATGGGGCTGAAGTGCAAGCTGTAAGCTAGTGCTAGTTTTAGTGAGTTTAAGTAAGTGCCGGTCTTAAATTGCCTTATTTCTAGTGCTGGGTTGAAGTGTTTCAAGTTTCAAGGGAAATGCAGACTTAGTGGAGCCTGGAATAGTTTAACCACAGCTAAACAGCACTGCGCAGTGTGCAAACCCGAGCAAAACCACGCTAAGCAGTTTTTATACCAGGGAAATCATAAAGGATAGAAATTAGCCCAAAATGGCCAATGAGCTACAAGTTGCTGGGCTGGGACCACTCCTACAGGGACAGATAGGCTGCTCAGAGTTCCCTCTCACACAGTGAACAAGGAAGCCACCTAATTATTCAAGTATGATATGGGTAACACAGGAACCTTTACCACAGTCCTGGATTCAGCAAAGCCTGAAAACTGGACTAGACTAGTTCAGAAAGGCGGGAAAACAAGGAATTTGTTTGTGTTTTTTTTTCAGAAACAACAGAAATGCAGAGATTAAATTACTTTAAATACACAGAGGAGGCTAGCGCACTTGAGTGTGTAGCCTGCGACTGTTTTACACGTAACTTAAATGCAAAACTGACAAACAGAAACTTTTTTCAAATGCAACAAAGAAATAAGTGCAGTAAGCAATGCAGATATCACTAGGGATCCAGAGAGGCGCTGAAAAGCTGCATTTTAGGTGGAATTAGCTCTTCAGGGAAACAACAAGCAAAAACAATACTTAATCAAGTCCAAAGTCTCTCTTTTGTCTCTTGGCCATTGTAGGACTCTGCAGGATACCACGAGGAGCTTGCTGAGCTGTATACAAGCGCAAAACTGCACTAAGCAGTTTTTATACCAGGGAGATCAAAAAGGATAGAAATTAGCCCAAAATGACCAATGAGCTACACGTTGCTGGGCTGGGACCACTCCTACAGGGACAGATAGGCTGCTCAGAGTTCCCTCTCTCACAGTGAACAAGGAAGCCACCTTACTATCCAAGTATGATATGGGCAACAGAGGAACCTTTACCACAGTCCTGGATTCAGCAAAGCCTGAAAACTGGACTAGACTAGTTCAGAAAGGCGGGAAACAAGGAATTTTTTTGTGGTTTCTTTTTCATAAACAACAGAAATGCAGAGCTTAAATTACTTTAACTACACAGAGGAGGCTAGCGCACTAGAGTGTGTAGCCTGCGACTGCGTTACCAGTGACTTAAATGCAAAAACGACAAACAGTAACTTTTTTTCAAGTGCAACAAAGAAATAAAGCAATGCAGATATCACTAGGGATCCACAGAAGTGCTGAAAAGCCGTGTTTTAGGTGGAATTAGCATTTCAGGGAAACAACAAGCAAAAACAATACTTAATCAAATCCAAAGTCTCTCTTTTGTCTCTTGGCCACTTGTAGGACCCTGCAGGGCACCACGAGGAGCCTGTTGAGCTGTATACAAGCGCAAAACTGCGCTAAGCGGTTTTTATACCAGGGAGATCAAAAAGGATAGAAATTAGCCAAAAATGGCCAATGAGCTACAAGTTGCTGGGCTGGTACCACTCCTACAGGGACACATAGGGTGCTCAGAGTTCCCTCTCTCACAGTGGACAAGGAAGTCACCTAACTATCCAAGTATGATATGGGCAACACAGGAACCTTTACCTCAGTCCTGGATTCAGCAAAGCCTGAAAACTGGACTAGACTAGTTCAGAAAGGCGGGAAAACAAGGATTTTTTTTGTGTTTTTTTTATTTATTTATTTTTTTTTTAGAAACAGAAATGCAGAGCTTAAATTACTTTAAATACACAGAGGAGGCTAGCGCACTTGAGTGTGTAGCCTGCAACTGTGTTACAGGTAACTTAAATGCAAAAATGACAAACAGTAACTTTTTTTCAAGTAAATCAAGGAAATAAGTACAGTAAGCAATGCAGATATCACTAGGGATCCACAGAAGCACCGAAAAGCCACGTTTTAGGTGGAATTAGTGTTTCAGGGAAATAACAAGCAAACAAACAACAAGCAAAAAAACAAAGCTAGATTCAGCAGGCCCGGATCTAGTCTATGTTACAGCAAACAAGGTGTACCAATTTCAGTAAGAAACATTTCAAATATGCAGGCACTATAGGCCTTTAACCAGAAATTCCCAGCTCAGAAGGACAGAGTCCAGCCTCTCCTCCCACAAGAGTGCAGACCACAAACCCTCTTAATGTTAAATAACTGGCCTGAAGCCCAAGTGCTTAAACCAGAACTAATACACTTTTAGAATAACAGACACTGAGCCCTCAATCAGCAGTTCCCAACTTAGAAGGATGTAAGCTACTTGTTCTGCCACTACAGTGCAGACCACAAACCTTCTTAATGTAAAACAACTGGTCTGAAGCCCAAGTGCTTAAACTAAAAGGCTTAGAATGAGTTACACCAAGCAGTAATAAATACAACTGAGTACTTTTAAGATGATGCAAAAGCAAAATAAAGTAGGAAGAAACACAAATACAGTAAAAGCAGATAAAAAGAAGAACATTTTTTTTGAGTGAGCAAATGAGATGGGCCCAGGAGAAGTATCCAAGTGCAAATTTACAAGAGGGGCGGGCAGTGTCAAAGCCACCAAGTTTAACACCAAAACAAAAACAGGGAGGGTGGCTGGGGACCTACTGAAAAAACAGAGTCACAACTTCCAGCTAGATATTGCTCAATGCAATACAAACAAATTAATTTAAATCATGTATCATTTGAAAAAAGTGCAGATAACGATTTACTTAACTTCACTTATGCGTTTAGGTGATTATTTGCAGGTCTTTGCTGGCCAAAGCTCAAAGTTTAAGCAGAAAATAATTCAAATTGTACCAGTCATATAAGGCAGAAATTGAATAACAATGAATTGAAATACCCCCATTTACCACTGGCTGTGCAGGATTTTTAACAAGCCTTAACTGAAAAAACAGAGTCAGAACTTCCAGCTAGAAATTGCTCAATGCAACACAAACAAATTAATTTAAATAGTGTATTATTTGAAAAAAGTGCAGATAAAGATTTACTTAACTTCACTTATACGTTCAGTTAATTGCATGCAGGTCTTAGCTGGCCAAAGCTCACAGTTTAAGCAGAAAATAATTAAAATTGTACCACTTATATAAGGCAGAAACTGAATAACAATGAAGTGAACTACCCCCACTTATCATTGGCTATGCAGTTTTTTTAACAAGCCTTAACAGAAAAAACAGAGTCACAACTTCCAGCTAGATATTGCTCAATGCAACACAAACAAATTAATTTAAATTGTGTATTATTTGAAAAAAGTGCAGATAAAGATTTACTTAACTTCACTTATACGTTCAGTTGATTGCATGCAGGTCTTAGATGGCCAAAGCTCACAGTTTAAGCTACAATAACCAGACAACACATAAAAATTGGGAAAATGTGGTTGATAAGGACAAGGATAACATCTGTGGCTCTTCTGAGCATAGTGCACATAATAATGGATTTTGCAGGTAAGAAAGTATTATTTCTGGCATGTGTGTGTGTGAGAAAAGGCCCCAAATATAATAGAGGTAATCAGGCTCAAGCCCTGTATCTTTGCTACAGGGTAAAAAGAGCCAAAAGTCCCTAGCCACCACCACTTGTGAGCTTTTCCCAGTTTTTTGTGGTAAGAGATTGAGCTGTGCTGAGAAATTAATTCACTAAATGATACCCATTAAGTTACAGAGCTTTGCACGGGGTTTTTTGCTAAGAGGTTGAGAGCTTTGCTGAGAAATGAATTCACTAAATGATAGCCATTAGGTTTTAGAACTTTGCCCAGGTTTTTTGTGCTAAGAGGCTGAGAGCTATGGTGAGAAATGAATTCACTTTTATGATGGAAATGTTCTGAATTGGGCAGTTTTGTCATTATTGGTTCAAGCATTTTGTTTCATTGCCTACAGTACATCCTACTGGAAAATGTTCAAACAATAAATTTAAGACATTAAGTTTTAGTTTTCCTATTTTTCAGGAAGCTGCTGATTTGGCATAGTGGTATGTTGCTCTGGATGTAGTGCATAGGGGCCTGGGTTCAAGACATGCATGATGGTAACACAATATTTTATTCTAGCAACTTTAGAAAATTATACATGCAGTTTTTTAAATGTGCCCCTGGTAAGTCCCTAGCCATCACCACTTGTGAGCTTTGTCCAGGTTTTTTGTGCTAAGAGTTGAGAGCTATGATGAGAAGTGAGAACTGAATTTGTATTTCCCCATTATTGGCTTTGTTTGTCCAGTTTTTTTGTGCTAAGAGGTTGACAGCTATGGTGAGAAGTGAGAAATGAACTCATTAAATGATAGCCATTAAGTTTCAGTCTTCCTATTTTTCAGGAAGTTGCTGATTAATGGTATGTTGCTCTGACTTTAGTGCATAGTGTCCTGGATTCAAGACATGCCAGTGAAATGCATGGTGATAACACATTTTATTCTAGCAACATTACAAAATTATACAAGCAATGTTTAAAATGTGCCCCTGGTTTTTGACCCTTTGACCCCTCCCCAAAAAAAGGAAACTGAAAATATGTGTGAGAAGCTGTGCAAGATGCCTATGGCGTATACTACTGTCATTCTATTTATAGTGTGGGTGTGGAAGTATACTTTTATGATGTAAATGTGGGCAGTTTTGTCATTATTGGTTCATGCATTTTGTTTCATTGCCTACAGTACAGCCTACTGGAAAATGTTCAAACAATAAATTTAAAATACACTATGTCTAACAAGTGTGTTGTATTATACAAGCTCAAGGAATATAATTTAATAAAGTTAGGAAGGTGTATCAAAGAAAATAACACATGTATGTTTCTTGTTTTGTGTGCAAGGGGCCAATGATTTGAAAACAGCCCAAAGGTAATCTTTATCCACCACTGGTCATATACATTTTCTTTGGATGTAGTGTGGGTTTCAATGCTGTTTCAATGAATGTGAGTTTCAAGGGCAGAGAAGTTTTAATGCCAAGTTTATTTTCATTGTGAGACAGTATTGCTTTGTTTACCAGATGTCTATTAGTGTTTGTGCTGTAAAATGTAAAAATAAAATCCAGATCATTGTATAAGTAAAGCAGTATGTACACATTAGTGTTGATGGTAAATGGGGCGAAATAGTCAGGTAATAGGACATTGGAATGGCTGCAGGGGAACTCTGGTGCCATATTTTGGTGGTCTGTTCTTCAGTTTGCATTTCAAAGTTGGTATTCACAATTCCATTGGAGTGGGTGGGGTTACGTAATTATGTATGCAAATTAGATGTTAATTAACATACAGATTTGTACCTATTTTTCATGGGCCTTTTCCAGATTTTTGATGTTTCCAGGTTGAGAGGTATGTTTGACACTGCTTTTCCATGTAAGATTAGATTGCCAATCGTAGTACTCCAAGCATGCACCTCTGCATGCAGAGCTGGAACTCTGATTACTACACTATCTTGTACTTGGTGTTTCAGCTGTATGTTTTTATGTATCCCCTATTAGATTTTAATATGATATTATTATATTAACTGTAGAGTACTATGTTTTTTTGGCCATATCATTGAGGACTGCTGTCACGTAGTAATGGCATACATTTCAGTTTCAGACTTCTATCCTTCAGGGCATTCATCCTAATGCATAACATGTTTGCTGTCCACTTCCTGTCTTTCCTCTGTGCAGATGTGCAGATGTCAGGCATTACTAAGGACATACATCTATGTAGGTGCCCACATAGTTATGTGCTGTGGGCCTGGGCACTACTGCTAGCTCCAAAAAATGGGACATCTATCATGTGGGCCTTGGCCCTTTTCCTTGCCTGTATGAGGGGCATTACAGAGGTGGTGGGCTACAGATTCACAGACAGAAGGTGGGAATACCTCACAGGACAGGACATTTGGAGACAGCACAACAACATGGGGAACATATCTCCAGAATTGTGAACAGATTCTATGTCATCATCAGTGCCGTTATACACATGGTGTTTTGATAGGTTGACAAGGTTTGTGTGGACATGCATTTAATGAGTGATGACATGTCTGATAGCAATATATCTCTGACATACCTCTCCAAGGGCATGCTGTTCACACACTGGACACATTTTATTTTATTTTACATTTGTTAACCAGGAGTGTCTGATTGAGCTGAAAAGGCCCTTTTTCAGCAGAGGCCCGGGGAGAAAAGCTTCACATAGAAAAATTACAGACAGATTTAGTTATTTAGACATGATCAGTATACACACAAATTACAAGAGACATGTTTTTACAGTGGTATGCGGCACATAAACAGTTACAGTGGAGAGAACAAACAAAAAAATATTAATTTTAAAAATAAAGGTAATTAATAGATTTGTGGTGTACAGCTGAAATTTGGAACATAGGTAGAATACATACATAGTACACAGGTACAGTACATACATTGCAGATTAGCCAGTGTTTGTGAGTAAGATTCAAAACTATTATCAAGTGCTCTAGATTTAGTATGTATATGTTATCTGCTTTCACTAGCCTGAGGAGCAATCATGGCACTGCCAACTTTGTTTGAGATGTTGCCTGATGAGGTCTTTAAAGGAGGCTTTGGATGATGTGTTTTGAATGCTAGTAGGGACAGAGTTCCATTTTTTAGCCACTGAACTACTATATAGTGCATCTCCAAAGCTATTGTAGCTGTTGGTAACTTCTAGTAGTAGTTTGCTTGATGATCTAAGAGGCCTTTTGGCTGAGTGATGGTGTACTAGGTTTTTGAGGGCAGGACACTTATTGGGGAAGTAATAGATAGAACGACAGAGGCAGATCTGATTGTAGGTTAGGAGGTTGGGCAGTTCAAGCCAGTGGAGCTGTCTCAAAGCAGTACAGTGATGAGTTCTATATGAACAAATTGCAGCAAAGCGGGCAATTCTGTTATAGCAGGCTTCCATTTTGCTTAGTTCAGTTTTGTTGAGATTAGTCAGAATGGGAGATGCATAGAGTAGGGTGGATAGAAGTTGGGAGCAAGCAATGGCTGATCTTGTGTTGTTGGTAAGAAATGGTTTGATACGGCAGAGTGATCCCAGTTTGGCATGTACCTTTTTAATAGTTAAGTTGAGATGACTATCAAATTTTAGGTGGGAGTCTATGGTTATTCCCAATAGCTTAGCCTGTGCCACTGGAGCAATCGGAGTAGCATTTGTGGAGTAGATAGTAAACTGACTGTTAGTGTTTTTGTTAGAACTGATTATAATCATAAGCTGAGTTTTCTTTGGATTGAGGAAAAGTTGGGCTTTGGTAAGGTAGTTTTCAACATCAGAGAATGCTAGTTGTGTTGTTTGCAGGAGGGTGGAAATGTTTTGTGCAGCACAGATTAAGGTAGTGTCATCTGCATACTGAATTATAGATGCATGCTGTGTGGAGGTATGGAGGTAATTTTTGAAGACTGTGAATAGTAGTGGTCCTAAGATAGAACCCTGTGGGACTCCTATAGCTATGGTCAGCTGAGGAGAGAGAGAATTTTCCCATTTCGCAGCTTGGTACCTGTCAGTTAAGTAGCTTTGGAACCAGGTAAGAGTGGAATTTGACAGATGATATTGGTTTAGTTTGTTTAGCAGGATTTGGTGTGAGACTGTGTCAAATGCTTTGGACACATCCAAAAAAAGAGTTGACACTTGTAAGCCTTTATTTTTGAGATGGTTTACTGTGTCTGTGAAGCAGAGGAGGGCTGTAGTGGTACTATGAGCAGGTCTGAAACCATGCTGAATAGGTGACAGGATGTTGCTGTCTAGCAGATAGTTTAGCATTTGGGTATGGATGCATTTTTCTAAGATTTTGGCCAGGGGGGAGAGTAAAGCAATGGGTCTGTAGTTATTAAGTTCAGTGGAGGTCCCATCTTTATGTATGGGTGTAACATAGGGTATTTTCCAGAGTTTGGGCACATAGTTTTCAACATTTGATCTGTTTATGAGAGTGGAGACTGGGATATCAATAGCATCTGCTGTGATTTTCAAGAAATAGCTGGGGAGTAGGTCGGCTGCTGTTGATGAGGTTTTTAGTTTGGAGAGCATGCTTTTGACTGAAGTGGTGGAAACTGTTTTGAGGGTAAAGCTTGTATTAGTGTTATTTGTGTTGGGGGGGATAATGAGGAAGCAACTGTCCTGTGATATTAAGGATAAAATTGAGTTCACAAAGTGGGAGATGAATTGTGTTTCGATGGGAACTTTAGTGTCAGGGGTGGTTGGTTTGGGGGTAGCCTTTTGGGTGGATTTTAGTAGCTGGTTTACATTTTTCCAAAATTTTTGCTGGTTGTGTTGGTATTTAGTTTGTAATGTTGTGTATTAGGATTTTTTGTCCAGCCTAATGCATTTTTTTGCACGGTTGTGCAGTTCTTGGTACTTAGTTAGGCTTTGTGTTTCTTTGTTTTTTTTTATAGTAAAGCCAGGCAGTGTCTCTGGACTTGAGGATTTGTTTGGTTTCTTTACTGAGCCAATGGTTTGTAGAGGTTCTAACCTTGATTTTGCGCAATGGAGCGACAGTGTCTAGGTGTTGTAGAAATATTTTGTTGAAATATGCTATAGCCTGGTCAAGTAGGAGGGATTTGGGGGGGGGGTCCAGTCACAGTTACAGAGTAAAGTGTTGAGGACCTCAGGAGAGAATTTTTTTGTGTTTCTAGTGGATATATAGTTAGTGGTTTTGCATATGCTTGTTCTACTACGTATAAAGTATATTATGTTGTGGTCACTTAAGGTGTCTGGTAGACTGCCTGTGTGAGGGTACAATGTGGGATTGTTAGTTAGGACCCAATCAAGGATGGATTCCCTTTTAGATTTTTTATCACATCTAGTTGGAATTTGGACTAGCTGCTGGTAGCCATGGAGATTTATTAGATTACTTGGTGGTTCTGAAATACAGGTGAACCAATCTAGGTTGAAGTCCCCCAGAATAAGGGTTTCTTGTGAGTATGTGGAAGAACACCACAATAAGAAGTCTTCAAGGCTAGCAGGTATATTACCAGGTGGAATATAGATCACAATTGTGGTGATGACCTTTTAGGGTGAAGTTGAAGTTGTGAGATAAGTATGTCCCAATTATTGGGGGAGGGGTAGGAGTTTGGTAATTGATGTAGAGTTAAGTTGGATTTGTACAGTAAGGCAGTTCCATCCCCTTTACGAAGTGGTCTGTCTTGTCTAATGATATTGTAGCCGGTAGGGAGAACTTCTGAGTTAGGTATGTTTTTATTTAGCCAGGTTTCTGTTAAAGCAACTATGTCTGGGGAGTAGTGTGCTATTGTGGCCTGGAGTTCAGGTATTTTAATTTTGATACTTCTAATATTAATATTTAGCATTAAAAGATGGTTGGTTTTGCCTCTGTTGTTGATTTGCCCAGGGATGAAGAAAGTGGGGGTGTTATGTTCTGACATTTGTGTTGGAGCAGTTTGTGTTAGACAGGATGGATTTGGGCCTGGTTTGGGGTGGATATCCCCACTTATGGTGAGCCTGGATTTAAAATGGTTATATACATGTTGGTGTTTGGTGAGGAGTGTGAGAAAGTGTTGTGTTTTTTTGGAGTAGGAATGAGAGCATATGTGTTTAGTTCTGAATTGGTCCATTATGTAGTTCTTGAATAACTGTGTGAAGATATTATTATAATGTGTGGTGTCTGTATACGAGAGTGCATAATATAGTGTTGTGCTACTAAGTTTAGGGATATTGCTAGAGTGAAAACTTGTGGTGCCGTAAAGAATTATGAGAAGACAGACTAGACTTAGTTGTGTGATAGTCATGGTTATAAACTTTAAGTTGTTTCTAGGTGGGGGGGTCTGAACAGGAATTATAGGGTTGCACTATATGTGGATGGGGAAGTAGTGTGGGTGATGTAAAAATGCCTAGTGGGAATGAGAGTGATTGGGAGTATTTTGTGCGGAGCAAGTTGGTGTGGTATAATGTGATATGACTTGAGGAGCTGTGATTGGTGGAGGTGATGTGAGGGTGAACTGTGGGTGTGGCTGTGATTACTATAAATGTAGAGGTAGTGGGGGTGGGAGGGAATAGGAGGCAGGGCAGGGGAGCGGAGAGAGCCCGAACATTAGCGAGGGCGAACGGATCGGGGAAGAACCAACCAAGATAAGAGAAAAAAGTAAGTATTACTTTACAAATCTGAACACTTTAAACAGATTCCTGAGGTCTAATGGCTTACCGGCAAGCAGAATGTAATTGCTGATGAGCACTTGTGTCCTGGTGGGAGACTAGAAATTTAAAGATGGCTCCATGCTCAGCAGGATTGTAATATAGACTTTGTACTGGGGGAGGGAGATAGCACAAGGGGTGTAAACCAGGTGGAATGCAAATAAACCAGAGAGGCAATCAGTGGAAATCAGTGAAGGCCTCAGAGGGGGTAAGTAATAATTCAAGCTACTTGTAAAGTGAAGGAGAGAAGAGACAGCAACGTTTGTTAAGGTTAGGAGTGTGTCTTCACTTTTACTTGCTGATTAGTAACCAGTTTGTGCACAGATTAGAGTAGGGAGATACATTAGCAATGAAGGGGAATGTATAGAGATGCAAATAAACAGGTGGGCCTCCAAGTGATACAAACTAAGGCAGAAAACACTGAGAGGGCTGCTTGATGGTTAATTTAGTCACAGGGATGTGAATTAAATGTATACTGTCTATTGGACAGTTAGGATTACTGTACTAGCGGTGGGGGTGGGGAGGACACAAGGCTACAACAGTCAGTTTTATTAGCAAGCTGAGAACTACTAAGAAATACTGCTAATGTAATAGCTTCACTCTCATAAAACATATAAGTGGAATGCCTGGGTGGACTGCCCCTGCTCTTGAGGCTCAAAATGTATATCCTTGTTTAGTTTGCAGTACTGATTCCTTCTTATACTGTATGGGTGGAGTGGTAGCCGCAGACTGCAGATTTGCTTGAGTGTGCTCTGAAGAGAGAGAGAAAAAAAGAGAGGATGAAGCTAGTAGAAGGAGACAAAGACAGGTCAAAGGAAGTAATGAGGAGACAGGAGGGTGTAAAAGATACAAATCTGTGGATAGTGTGGATAGAGCAGGAGAATAGATACATGTTTGCTTGTTATGTTTTGTCTGTTCCACAGACAGTTATTGTCCTTGTAAAATCAGTCAATAAATACTAATATCCATTGGTATTACTGACTTCATATTCCTCATAAAGGATATGTTACAACAAACTCAGTAACATCAACAACTGTCTAAATTTCTGACAGCAATATGTCCAATCTACGTCTGTGTTTGTGCCTCTGTCTCCAAATGATGTCAAGCTTTGTCCAGATGTCATGCACTATAAGGCTCAGACGTATTTATAGGTTCATAGGTTGGTACTAGGCTATCGGCCCCTAGGGCCTACACAAGCCCAGCCAAACAATTCCTCAGATATTTCTTCCCACAATATTTACTTCCACAGACCCCTGTCTAGCAAGGCAACTGACATGATTAGTGTTATTATTTCTTGCCTTCACTTCTCCTACCATCCCAGTGATGTCGTAGACCCACAGACATGTTACAGGGAAGAGGCCATAGATGTCAGTTCTGAACCTGTACATCCTGAGGTGAGGTGTACATTTGAGAGGTCTGTGTATGTCTGGCCATAGTTGACAGACTGTCAGAATTGTGTACACATCATGTGTACATGTTATTTGGGCTGTGTATGTATGGGGGTAGATGTAAGTATCATGGTTCCTTTTTTATCTGAATGTGCATGCTGCTCCAGTGTCTGCTGGTCTGTTGGTTGTATGCCTTTGTAGGGGCAGGCTGTGATGTGTCCTGTACCATGGTCAGGATTCATACTACACTGAGGGTTGGGCCACTATATGTAGGGGTGGTGTGTGACTGGAAAGCTATTATGTATTTTTTCACAGTCTGTATACTCTATTTTTCACCTGACCTACCGATATGTGACTGTGACTGTGGTGGAATTGGTTGTGGGTTTGCACTTTCACACTGGTATCTGATTTTTGGTGTTGTAAAATTCCTGTAGTGCCTGACATCCCAAAGGAGGATGACAACACATTCTCTGACATTGAGCTTAAGGCCATGGCTCTGACACCAGTCATTGGTCTCAGTGAGGCCTTTCTGTAGGATGTCAACATCACTTGTGTAGTTAATAGCTCCCAACTTGCAATCACCTCCAAACATTGTCAGCCAGACTCCCTTCATGTTGTTATGGACTTCAGAGAAGTTGATAGCAAACAGGAGAGGACCTAGGACCAAACCCTGTGGAACTCCACTTGTGACTGGTCGGCAGTCTGATTTGGGGTCAGCTACTTTCACACTGTGGTTTCTATCCGTGAGACAATTTGCAGCCTGCCTACTTTTATAGGGGTTGATGCATAGCTTAATGAGTTTATCCATGATTCCTGAGTGAGGAATTTTATCAAAGGGCTTGGCCATATTGAGCTGTATGAACCACCTTGCCTTCATCCACAGCTTTGGTGACTGACTGAAAGTGGTCAACCAAGTTGATTGAACAGGCATGATCTACCCTTCACAAAAAGCAAACTGTGTGGGATCCTGAATCTGGAGCTTCCCATATCCCTGTTTCTTAGATCCATGACAATGCATTCCATAGCTTTGGATGACAGCCTTGTCAGGCTAATGGGATGATACTTCCCAGGGTCTGCAGCTACTCTTCCTTTGTGGAGAGGGATGACTGTAGCAGTGCACTAGTCAGTAGGGACAAAGCCTGAGGTGAGGCTGTGATTGGACAGGGCACTTCAGTCAGGTGCCAGTTCACTCTGTAGTTCATGCAGAAGACAG
>NC_056749.1:826455053-826565053 GCF_019279795.1 Protopterus annectens | reverse complement strand
ATTTGAATATGCTGAGCTGAGCTAAGTGGCGGGCAAACCCACTTAGCTGAGATAAGCATCGCTTACAGAGTTAGATACTAAGCATGGTTTACCACTGCACAAATCTACTTAGTTATGCTAATTATTGCTCAGTATGCATATTTGAGCAATGCTTACTCTGGCTAAGCATAATTGGGCAGAATTTAGCAATGCTCAGGTTTCATTTTCTGGACAATCAGGATTGTGGGGTTGATTCCTTCTTAATGACACATCTGTACTACACTGACAACTCATATTTGGACCTGCTACACTACCCTGGTTAACAAATATATATTATTTACTATGTATTTCTAGGTAAATATATTTTTGGTGCTGTTTTCACAGATAAAAATGCATACCCGGAATTGGGGTTTGAACCGTGAACCACTGCATGCTATGTAAATGCTCTAACCACTATGCTATTTCACTTGGAATATTTTGGCTGTCTAGTTCTATTTAGCCCATTTGAATGTTTAAGCTATGCTATGCATTGCTGTGCAACGCACACACCAGCATAGCTACTCTTAAACTTTATTGGGGATGAAAAATAAAAAAATGTTTAAAATTACTTTTAGTAACTTAGAAAGCTACCAGGATAATTCCTTTTGTGTTAGGGAACATTTTTGGAGGGCTATTCCTTATGCAACTCTGATGTATGTCACTATTTAGCGACTTCATTTGCCTGACAGGAGCAGATTTTATGAGGGAACGGCCACAAATGTATGGGAAACTCTGGACATTCTCCAAACATCATGCCATTTGTGAGGTATGTTGCTGGGGACTGTTTTGTCTTGTTTTCCTCCTAACAGTGTCCGCTTGCTTTGGACTTGCCGTATGGCAATTCTACAGTGCGGGGGGTTGTACTCTGCGATCAATGCTCGGATACAGCCCCTGCGCTTGTTCTTGTTTCGTGGCCATCTAGTGTAGACAGCATCACATCCTCATGAATATGCAGGCTGTGCTGCTGTCTTAGATGGCCATGAAATGCTCTGTGCAAGAATAACACTATACTTGCACGGAGCTTGACAAATCCTGGGGTTAGTGAATTCATTTCTCACTGATTTGCAAGAAAACCACAAATTTTAAGAAGAACAGACCAAAAACCTGAGCCAAACATTCTATACATTCTGTGAAAGTTTGGACAGCTAAACACTATGGACTTAACTCCTTGAATCAAGGGGTGGTGGTATGGGCAGAGAATTTAGGCTATTGCTCCTTGTACCTAATGTAAAGGATTTGAGTCTGAGTAACACTATCCACCAGTTACACCTAACTGGGACGTTTTACACACACAAATACACACATGCGCTCACACACACACACACACACACACACACACACACACACACACACACACACACACACACACACACACACACACACACACATTTTGCATTTTAAATACAAACAAGCAAAGGTTTCAGCAACACACATTCACACCTGCGTATGCACACGAGCACACACACACGTTTCTCATTTCAAATGCAAACAAGCAAAGGTTTCAGCCACATACACATTTCACATTTCAAATGCAAACAAGTTTCAGCCAGAAAAAAACAGGAAATTCAGAAATTAAAGGGGTCACTTGGGAATTCATTTAACCCCTATAGTTTCCTCTCAAAACTGGTATTTACTGAGGAATTCAGTACAGTTAAGAGGTATGAAAATGACCTATAAGGCCTTCTATAATTGCTATTTAACTGAGGCCTCCAAACAGGCATTGTGCCTCATGAATAGAGAACAACAGCAGTCATCTCTCTGCACAAAGGTGGGCCATCTACAGACCATGGAAACTATAGACTAATAAGTCTCACTAGTCTTATATGTAAAGCCATGAAAAGAATTATCATGGAAATGATCAATGGTGATATAGTAAACCTCCAGACACTTGACCCAACCCGGGTTTGGCTTCATCAAGGGCAGGTCATGACTACTCAGCTTGGTGGACCTCTTTGAGGAGGTCACCAAAGCAATGGATGAGGGCAAAATGGTTCACACTGCCTACCTTGACCTGGCCAAGGCATTTGACACAAGACCCCACTCGAGCATTGTTGATAAACTCAAGAGTTTGGGTACAAACCCATATGTTACCCAGTGTATAGCCATCTGGCTCATAGAAAGGACCCAGGAAGTTAGAATTGGGAAGTCCACCTCTACAAAGAGGCCAGTCACAAGTGGAGTCCCTCAGGGATCAGTCCTTGGACTGCTCCTTTTTAGCATTTACTACTCTGAAGTCAAAGCCATTGTCAATGGTCTCCAGCTGACTAAATTTGCAGATGACAACACACCCCTTAGAGTTGGCCCAGGAGTCAGGGACTTAGGGACCCACATAGATAGTAGTCTAGCCTTTGACCATCATGTGTCTACAGTGGTGAGAAAATCATTCTATGTTGCACAATTTATGAGCAAAGGTATGACATCTAAGTCCAAGGAAGTCATGTTCCATTGTATTTGGCATTCATCAGACCTATCATTAAATACAATGCTCCCTTTGGTATGTACCTAACCAGGCATATCCAACAACTGGAATGTTCACAGTGGTTCCTCACTAAAAGAATACAGGGCATAAGTAAAATATCCTGTGCAGATCACCTCAAGGCCTATCCCTGTATTCTGTCTTCTACAGGCTTTTGAGCGGAGATCTATACCTGGCATACAGGGCATTGTCAGACCCCACTCTAATGGACATCCTGCATAACCACAAAACAAACAACACCAGAATTACCTGTTCTAAGGACTTAAACCTTGCCCGTGATATAAATAGGACCTGCTGGAGAGACAGGCATGCATCCCAGAGATAACCCCATCTCTGGAACAGGCTCCCCATCCATGTGACGCAGAGTTCCTCCCTAACCCAATTCAAGTGCAACCAGGACAACTGGATGGGGAACAGGAAATTCATCCCTGGTTTGGCAGCTATATCTCTAATGGACACGGGTAACCTCTAAATGGTTCATCTCCCAGGCCCCTGCTTGTAAATGCTTTACCTCCCATGCACCTGTTCACACTTATCAATGGTATCAGAACTTGTCAGTGATTTGGGATGCATGGCTAGGCTTAAAAAGACCCTTGCGGTCATTAGTCTAGTAAACAGCTATGAACATATGAACTTATACGCATGCAGACAATTACTACTGCAGAAATTTGTATATGCCCCAGTCGGATAGTATAATAATCAAATGAAAGTCACAAAATGTCATATATATAGTTATTTAAGGCATATATTGTACTCTGATATGCATCTTACTTCACTGTGTTACAGTGGCACCTATAGAAATATACTAGTATATGATTTTGGTTTTGCAGATGTCAGTATGCCAACAGATGGAATTTGTAAGACCCATGTTTATCATCCTGGCCCTTCCAGAACATGCTCTGCTACTACTAGGATGAGTGAGACAGGGGTCATTATGACCTTCTTTGGGAGATGACAATGGCCAAGGTTAATGCTGTCAGAGCCCATGACAAAATACTGAAAAGTTGTAAATGTGTGAAGGAAAAAAATACAAAGGACATAGTTAAGGCTAAGGCTAGCAGTTCTAATGGTAGTAGTAGTGACCACCTTGAATAAAATGTATCCATCCTTTGCTTTTTGTGTGTTAGAGTGAAGCTGTACTCTTCTTCTGGCGTTTCCTGGTGAGGGGTTGCCACAGTGGATCACCTGTCTGCTCATGATTGGCAGTGGAGTTTTACAGTGTTGAGTTGCCAGCCTGGCACCCAACCTTCCACAGAAGGCACATACACATTCATGCCTAGGGCCAATTTACAGTATTCAATCCACCTACAGCATGTCTTTGGGATGTGGGAGGAAACTGGAGCATGCCCATGCAACCACCGGAAGGACATGCAGATTCTGCACAGAAGTACCTCAGCCAAGGATTGAACCAGAGAAACTCTTGTTGTGAGGTGGTAACACGAACCGCTGCACCACTGCAGCCGCCCTGAAGCTGTACTCTCAATATTGGTAATAAGTCTAACCATATTTATACCACAGTACATCATACATGCAGTGATATATGCAGTTTTCAGCTAATGGCAGCAGTAGTTTGTCCACCATGTTCTACAGTGGCATTAGAGCAAATAGTAGAGTCAAGGCAAGCAAGTCTCCTGTCCATAGATGATAAGCCAGACAGGTGTTTGACATAACACATACTAACAGGATGCAGCTGAACAGTTATAAGGGTATCTTTACAGCATATTCATTATATTTTACAAACAGCTGCTGATGGAGATGGGGACTCAGTTCTTTAGTATCATGCAGCTGTGGTGGAAAAATGCTACTAGATAAACGTGACAGATGTCATTTTCCTGTATATGGTTGTGTTGCTTGTGTATTGTAGGTCCTATAGTAACAGTAACAGTAACAGCATGGCTTACCACATTCCGGCTAATTCTAAATCCAAACAAAATTACATTTTTGCTTTTACTGCCTACAAGATATATCCCTCATTCAATATCTTGTCCAACAACAATACCACTAACTGTCCTGTAACTCACACCAAACTATTAGGTGTACAGATTGACAATAATATGAAATTTGATATTCACATCTCCCAGACCATAAAGAACGTACACAAAAATGGGTGTTCTATATACAAACAAGCATTTTTACTAAAAACACCAAGCCCACCATTGCACGCACACATCTCCTTTCAACACTTCTTTATGCCTCTTCAATTCCCATTAACCTTAGAAAGACTGAATTAGCCAAACTTGATACCTGCTACAACAAACTAGCTAGGTTTGCCACTGACTCTCCTTATAGGTCACACCACTGTACAGCTCTAAGACAACTTAAATAGCTGAAACTCCCTCACCTCCTTCTATACAATCAACTCACCTTAGCCTATAAAATCTTACATCAGCCTGAAAAAAAAACACATTCCAAAATCTACTACACCCTTATTCCAGCAACAGAACTCTCCTCTCCAGCAATAAATTCCTTCTTGAGGCTACTAAAGCAAAACACACAGCTTATGATTCCCTCTTCTCCAACTTCATACCAAAAATATGGAATACACTACCCACCCATGCATCATCCGATTCCTCCTTAGTACAGTTATAAAAACCCTAAAAACATGCATAACTAATACAAGGCTATGCTCCTTTATCAAACCCGGTTAGTTCCTAACCACAAGTCGTATCCCTATTCTCACCTGTAATAACTCTGTTACTAAGTTACAAGTATCTTTAACTATAACTCTGGAGATTACATGCTACCATCATATATGCCATTTGAATGCTTTCTAAATGTACTAGCAATCAATGTATTCTACCGAGTTAACTCTCTGCATGTATACAGAATATAATTGTGTATAATTTTTAGGTATCTTAAACTGAATGTACCTGATATCTTCAATATTTGCTTTTTTAAGTTTATAATATGCATTTATCTGTATTTACATTATTTAGTTCTGTTAAGTGGAGCTTTTCTCCCCAGGTCACCACTGAAAAATAATGTGTTCAGTCGGACTTTCCCTGTAAACAAATGTAAAGTAAAATAAAATAAACGAATGTCAGTTTAACAGTAGGGGACAACATTGCTAGTCATAAAGACCTATTGTCATGCCACTGTTCCCTTAAAGTGCCTGCAGTAGATACTAATGAAATATTGTGACAAGTCACAGGTTTTCAGTAGCAACTTTATAGCATTCTTTATTTTTTGGTACCTTAGTTCTAGCCCCATGGCTTCATTTTTCAGTCTGTTTTTACTTACATTAAATTAGTGGTATAGCACAGCATCTGGATTATTATTTTTAAGGTATGAGCCTCCCTTCCCTCCTGATCTTTAGGCAATACCCAGTTCTTATCTCACTCTCAACACAGTACATGACATCTTTTGGTAAGGGTCAGTGTTGCTACTCCTCACTGCATTGAGCACAGCTTCCAGACTCAAGGAAAGGGGAGGGATGCCTTTAGAACTTTGTACAACGTGCTTACTGTAATGTTATAGCTGAACATTGTAAAGCTATGGCTTTTAAATATTGATGCTTTTATGCATTATATTTTAATATCACATACTATGAACTTTGAATTTAAAGTACTCCAAGGTCTACTGATGTTTAGTCATGTATCAGTGCGCATTGAGACATAATTGAATAGAAGCAACTTATATGCTTCTTCAATTATGTAACAGTAAAGCATAATTTCTACACTGTTCACTTTATCTGAGCTGTGGTTGTGAAAACAGGTAATCTTATGAATAGCAATGCTTTGCTAAACATGTGAATATGTGTTAGACACCATGCCTTGATGCAGGGCTGGATCTAGCACAAGGAGACCTATGCAGCTGCCTAGGGCCTAGTGCTGGCTGCAGGGGCATCAACATTAGTTAAAAAAGTTACCCATTTGCTTTTTAAAAGGTCCATTTTTAAAAGTCTGTTTTTGCTTTAAAAAGACTGTTGTTTGCACACACAGGAGTAGACATCCTGGTCAGCATGCACACAAAACTTCCTGCTCAGAGGCACATGATTTGAAAGGCAGGTGTCCCAGATTTGCATGGGTTTCAACAGAGATCTCTGTACAGTGTGGAATGGGAAGTTTCTGTAGTGTGATCTTGGAGTTGGTATATTTAAGGACCAAAGGTGTGGGTGGACCATGTGGGGTGTGCAGGGGCTCTTGCCCACCTTCTTAAACCCTTCAGGTAGGTTTTTTTCTTGGGTTTATTTATTTTTTTATTACATTTTCGAACTTTTAAAAGTTTGATAATATGGTGTCAACCATATGACGTTCGAACATTTCAAAGTTCGATTATGTAATATAGATGCGATTTTCACACATGACTTCCCTGGGATGTCTGAAGTGTTGATACAGCATCAGGTTAGTGCAGCACTGCAGAAAGCATTACAAGGGAAAGTCATACAGCATTTACAAATGACAGGTGCGTGTGCGTGCGTGTGCATGTGTGTGTGTGTGTGTGTGTGTGTGTGTGTGTGTGTGTGTGTGTGTGTGTGTGTGTGTGTGTGTGTGTGTGTGTGCAATACTCCAGTTTCAGGTGCTATCTAGGTAACTGAGCTGCATAGACTCAAACCATGTACCTTGGCTATGGAAATAACTTCAACTGATGTTAGCCATAGAGTGTCATATTTCTGTGATTCATAACATGTACACTGATGCAAAACCTGTCGTTCTTTTAACTTTTTAAATGATTCATAGTCGTCTGATCTTGTCTTTCTCTACTTTGGCAGAATATTTCTGATTTTTCTTCATGTGTGTGCCCTGTCCTGTCCTCAAGCAAGTCACTTAATCAGCCAGCACTTTGGGGCAACTGAAAATATGGATTAGGCTTCTCAGAGGTCCAGTTGAATCCAAACCTAGTAACTAACCATAAAGTAGTGTAGTTATTGCATAAGGAAATTGTTTGTAATAAACAGAAGTATTATCATATGAGCCATGTTCTTTGGATATGAACCTTGGTTTCCTTGCTCTGTTAAATGTTGACAGTGTTTTTATTATTTAGCTGTGAATAAATTTGATAGCATGACGTCTATGGGAGTAATTCAATAAAGCTTATATGGAGCTAATGTCCATGTAAGCGTAGTGGCACAACTTGAACACGGAGTTCGAAGCCTATGAGATCCAGTAAACAAGGCAGGGGGCATACATGAGCCTTCCAGCACTATTCCTGCACGGACGTGACATAATAATGCAAATCACCTCATTTGCTGTTGAAAACCATGAAAATGAGGTGAATTTGTAATCCAGGAAGCAGACAAGCCTCCTTGTTGGAGCCATGTCTGCAGCAGAATTATTTGCAGTTAGTAACCGTGTGCATTTCTGCAAAAATAAAAACAGGGGCATGACAGCTTAAAGTAAAGCATGTATTATATTCATTAGGCATGCCAATGGCCAAAACTGTGGCTTTTGGCATGACAAAGTGTTGCAGAATTGTAAAAATCAAAAGTTTATATATATATATATATATATATATATATATATATATATATATATATATATATGTATATATATGGGGCTGTTTAAGTGGAGCGCAGTGGCGCACAAGCGTGATCATGCAGAACATTTTTAAAAATTAGTAAAATGACAATTAAATGTGAAACCGTAATTTTGCCATTATACTGGGCAGCATGCTGACTCATAACAATGACAGGCAACAGTAGTTGCTAAGGGCATAGGCTCTGGTGTAGTGGTGTAACTAGGGTATAAGCCAGTAGGGGTATGTAAATGAGCTAAATTTATTGAATAGCAAAATGGGAGACCATGTCTGTTGGTATCTAACCATGTAGGAGCTGTAATGCGGTGGTGTAAGCAGAAGAAGGAGCTGACATGAAAAGGTGGGTGTGTCATGTTTGGTGTAAGCACATTGGAGCTCCGTGGTTTCTATTTGCGCTCGGCTAAGCACAGTTAAGCAAGGAGGTGTGTCTGAGGCTGCTTAGCTGTGCTTAGCTGATTTCAGAAATGCTGAGCATGTTCTTGTCCAGGGGAGGGTCCTTTCTGCTCAACAATGTTTACACTAGCTAAAACAGTTTGCACGGCATGCCACAGGGCTTAAACACAGCAGAAATAGAAAACAAAGGAAATAGAATAAAGGAAAGGAACTACAAATCACTAATATGGACTCTGCCATTCACAGTGGCCCATTCAAACCCCTCAAGCCTATAGTTGGCAGGTGGAATGTATCATAGTCAGTGAATCACACAGGTACCATCTGCAGCACACCAGTATAAAGTATGCAAACATCTTTCAGTCTGTTTTTCCCACAAACTCTGCACCTTTGGGAATTTTAACTGACAGAATGATACAGGCTGCTGCTGCTTTGCTACATCTCTATGTGCTACAGACTGAGGGCGGTAATGAGGATAATGCTGACAACTGGCTCAGACCGAGGAGGAGAAGGAGAGTGTTCAGACCCAGGGTAACCTACCAGGGGTTACATGATCTGGAGATACTAGAGCACTACAGGTTGGACAGGGACATACTTCAGCAACTCACCAAGTTCTGCCGGCCTCACCTCAGACCCAGAGCCAACAGAGGGGAACCCATCCCAGTCGAAACAAAGGTATGTGTAACCTTAAGAATACTAGCTATAGGTACTTTTCAAATACCTACTGGTGGCATCATGAGGTTCTCACAGGCATCTGCATCCAGGGTACTCCACCAGTTCCTGGATGCCATGCAACCACCTGCCGGTGAACACATTTATTTCCCAAGCACTCCTGAGGAGAGGACCAGCAATATGCATCTATTCCACCACATAGCAGACTATCCAGAGGTACTGGGTGCCATAGACTACACTCACATCCACATCACAATACCACCTGGTGAAGAAAATAGAGTGTACATCAATCCCAAGTGCTATCACTCCATCAACTGCCAGGTCATGTGCAATGCCCAGGTCATTATTATCAATGTGTGTGCTGGTAGCCCTGGCAGCTATCACAACTCCCACATCTGGCACACCTCACAGCTGTACCAGGCATTTTCCAAGGGGACAGCCCATATGGCCATCTCATGGGGGATGCTGGCTATGCACTGGAACCATGGATGATGACACCCATCAGAAATGCACACACAGCCACTGAAGAATGCCATAATGAGGCACATGCAAAAACTAGAGACATTATAGAGCTTGTGTTTGGGATGCTCAAGTCATAGTTCCGCTGCCTTGACATATCTGGTGGAGCCTTGCAGTACTCTCCAGCCACATGTGCACACATGTTCATAGTATGTGCCATGCTACATAATATGATCCTGTGGAAACAGCTGCAGCAGGGACATCACAGGGAAGGGGAACACAACTCCCCCAACCATTGCCAAGGTCTCCAAAGGTACAGGGGAACTCGGAGGAGGAACCCCCTGAGCCTGCTCCTGTAGGTAGGCATAGACATGCCCAGTATGCCCTAGCCTTGGCAAAGAGGCAACGCATAGCACATACACTGACACCCTAAGGATCCAGGGACTGACACCTCTCTCTGACTTGCACACACAGTAAAATGGATGCCACACAGATCACACTACCTGTACCTTACCATGTATAGGCTGTGTACTGCATGCATATGACAGAGTCAGCCCTCAAGCACCATCCTCACAACTGCCGCAGGCACAAGGTAAATCACTCTTCTTAACAATAGATGAATGGGTTAGTATGTTTTGGTAGTATATCTAAGGTATCACTGCATGCATGCAAGGGAATGGGGAGGCCTACCGTGATAGTAGCACACAAATGACAGCTATGTGGGACAACATGAAATATCCACCCAATACTGGCTTCCACAGACTATGCAGTAGTCCCCCTAGGTGACAAAACTCACTGCAGTGTATGTGGGGGACTAATAAATTGGGGGTCATAGGTCGCATGCATGGATGTCAATGTTGGGATCCCATACTCGCCCCGTCAGCCTCTCCCAGCAAGTCAGCTGTAGAAAAACATACAGAAAAGTCTGGTAAAGGCCCACAAATAGGGACAATGATGAAATATTCCTCTTACAGACTTACACAGTGATATCACAGAAGGTCTTGCAGTTGCGTGAAGTCTCTGAAGGGTAGGAAGTCTGAAACTCAAATGTTTGCCATTACATTCTAATCTTCAGTCTTTAGTGATATGCCAGTATTCCCCAAGACAGGCGCAACACTATGCTAAATGGAACCAAAAAGTAAAGCCAACATCTGTATAGTCACTGCAAATGTGTACAGTTGACTGGTATGCTCCCCAACACACCCATGTCCCCATAGAAATGCATTAACATGTATGTTTGTAGGGTAATAGCAACAGAGCACAACATTCCCAGGGCTGTCCCAATCAACTTGATAACTTGTCACATGACAACAATATGCAGGGGTCAATGAGCTATGTACATGTGTGGTTAATACTGTCAGGAGGTGGGCAGCACTTATTCTTGGCTGTTGTGGCTTACTGGCCTAGGTACAGTACTGAGGTTGACAGGGTCCATGTTCCAAGACTTTCTGTGCCAACTATTTTGCATGCAGCTACATCTATGGTAGGAGTTATACACACTGTCCAGAAGTCAATATCTGTCACTGCAGGAAAGCTGGACAAGTCAGGCACAGGGGGACACACATATGGACAGTACATAGACTGGAGTAACTTAGTGCCTAGTAGGGCAGCAGGTACCTGAAGGTCACTGTACAGCCAGGTGTTAAATGGCTGCCACATTACTGTGTCAATGCTGACAAGTCACTGGCCACCATCCATACCTCTGGAATGGCAGGCTGTCACAGAAGGAGCACTGACAAGTCACTGGCCACCATCCATACCCCTGTAATGACAGGCTATCACAGAAGGAGCACTGACAGCTAGTCACTGGTCACCACCCATACCCCTGTAATGACAGGCTGTCACAGAAGAAGCACTGACAACAAGTCACTGGCCACCATCCACACCCCTGGAATGACAGGCTGTCACAGAAGGATCACTGACAAGTCACTGGCCACCATCCATACCCCTGGAATGACAGGCTGTCACAGAAGGAGCACTGACAACAAGTCACTGGTCACCATCCATACCTCTGGAATGACAGGCTGTCACAGAAGAATCACAAGTATGCCTCGTATATCTCTTCTGCTTCTCCTAACATTGCATTTGCCTGCCAAACTATGAGCCAAACAAGAAAGGCTCATGACAAAACATCAATGGCAGACAGTGGAGAAGTAGACGTCATACCCATAAATGCATAAATGAAAGCAAGCGTATACCAAACCGGTCTCCCAGCTGTCTATGTTTGGTAGATCATTATTAACACCCTGTCCCCATGTGTGGGCCTGTATCTGACTGTCACATATAGGCCTGTCCAGATTTCAGTCTGTGACAGGTTGACAGCTACGGCCAACAGCCTCATAATAACATAGCAACCCAAACCATCTGAGGTATTATCATTATGGATCATCATGGACACAAACCATCGGAGGTCTTATCATTATTGATCATCATGGATTATAATGGACACAAACTGTCTGTGGTATTATCATTATGGATCATCATAGATTATCATGGATACAAACCATTTAAGGTATTATCATTATGGGTCATCATGGATTATCATGGACACAAACTGTCTGAGCTATTATCATTATGGACCATCATGGAATATCATGGACACAAACCATTTGAGGCATTATCATTATGGATCATCATGGATTATCATGGACACAAACAGGTATTATCATTATAGATCATTATGGATTATCCTGGACCTCATTAACAGGGACATTGACAAACTCCAAATACTTGACCCCACACAGTCTGCATTTCTCAAGGGGAGGTATGTCAATGAACTCTGGATGATTTCCCTGAGACAGCCAACAAAGGCATGGATGATGGAAAGATGGTGCACTCTGGCCACCTTGACTCAGCCAAAGCATTACACATAATTTTCCACTTGGTCATAGTACATGAACTCTGTCAACTAGGCAGCAATCCATATGTTAACAGATGGGTAGCAAACTAGTTCATTGATAGAACCCATATAATCAAAATAGGAGTAGCCAAGCCAAGCAGTACATACGTAATGAGTGGCATACCCCAGGGATCGGTCTGGGGTCCTCTGATATATGGGATATACTGCCCTGAGGTACAGGCCAAAAATACTGGCCTATGGCTGACCAAGTTGGCAGATGACTGCAAGCTGGGAACAGTCATCAATACCCAAAGTGATGTGGATGTCCTACAACAGGGTCTCACCACAACAAATGACTGATGCCAGAAACATTGCCTCAAGCTGAATGCCTGCAGATGCATCATCATCCCCTTTGGGGAGACTGATGTCTCCACATAGTATCACATTTAGAACAGTATCCTACATACATAATCAGCAGTGAGGTATTTAGCCACCCAGGTTGATGGCAACCTGAAGTCTGAGCACCATGTTACTTCTGTTGTACAGAAAGCTTCATAGATGGGCTAACACAAAGTAAGGGTAGATCATCCAGAGACAAAGATGTCATAAGATCCATGTATTCTAACCTTATAAGGCCAATTATTTTGTACAACACCCCCTTCAGCATGTGCCTCACAAAGCACATGCAGCAGCTGGAGAGACCACAGAGGTTCCTCTCTGGGAGAATCCAGGACCCCAAACACCTACCCTACATATATAGCTAACAGCACTGTTACTCTACTCAGTTCCATACAGACTCCTCAGAGGTGACCTCTGTCTGGCATACAAAGCAGTCCAGACCCTGCATTGATGGGACTGTTGCACATCTGGAAGTCAAAGCCCACTCGATTTACCTGTAGGTGCAGCATCAACCTAGTCTGTGATATCAATAGGGCTTGTTGGTGTGACAGATATGTGTTCCACAGATTCCTCCATCTATGGAATACACTCCCTGTCCACATCAAGCCAAGTGCCTCGATATCCCTTGTGAAGTATGCTCTGTATAAATGCATGGGAAACAGAAAATACTGTCCTGTGATTCCATTCATGTCCTTGCTGTACAGGGGCTCAGGATACTGACATGTCTTAACATGGGCTACACTCTCATCTGCGTGGGTTAGAAGGGCTTCAGGGCCAATAGCCTAGTAACCTCATATCAACCTATCAACCTATAAACAAATGTCTGTCACTGGTTTACCACATTACTCTATATTGCTCTGCCACTGACATCCCTGGAAATCACAATGCTATGTGGAATATACCACACATATAATGGACAGCCCTTCTCAGCAGAATGCACTCTGGACCAACATCCATACCTCTCAACCTCTTAGAGCAAGATATCTGGACAAGGTCATAAATAAAAGTGGGTCAAAGGCCCAAAATAGGGACAATATTTAAATATTGCTCTCACAAACTTAGAAAGTTGATGGAATAACAAGTTTTGCATTAGCATGAATTTTTTAAGGTTATGAAGTCTGAAACTCAAATGTTCTGTCATTATTTTATAACTTCAGCCTTTAATTATTTGCACTAACTTGCCAGAAAACCACATTTTGTATGAGAACTGGACCAAAATTATGAGACAAACATCTGGACATTCTGCAAAAAACTGTACAGTTGAGAGGTATGAGTTACACTAGGATATGACTTTTCAGTTAAGAAGAATAACACACAAGCAGGTGATCACAGCCAGTATATCACTGAGGTGCTGGACTGTTTACACAGCTTCATCAGCCAACTGGCTGTAGTACACATCTCAATTGGCCAGATTGGGCAAGAATGTCTAATGTTTGGCTCATAATTCCAGTCTGTGCATCATGCATCTTGTATTTCTCAGGTAAATCACAGTGATGATCTGAGGATTTCTGTCAGCAAGTAATGACATAATTAATTTCAATCTCAGACATCATATATGTCAGAAAATGTCTGCTAAAACAAACCCTGTTACACTAGCAAATTTCCACATTAATAAGAGCAATATTTATAGTATCTCCCTATGTCTGGGCCATTGTCCCCCCATTTTGACAGGCTATCTCCAGATTCCTTGCACTAACATGTTGAAAGGTATGGCTCTAGCACACAAAACCCCGGACCGGAGTACAACTATCTCTGGAATGGAGTCCCACTCTTACTATAGAAGGTCATCCTGGGCATGTTCCTAGACTCAGAGAATTACTGCCCATGTCTAAACCCACATCGGACTATATCACTGTATTATGCATAGATGTCTTTGCATACAGACAGTATGTATACCTTTACTGACTCTACCCACGCCCATCAGACAGGATTACCCTTAGCTAGCTGTAGGTGTCCCATATGTGATATATCTGCATCTGTTGCATGTGATACACAGACATATATATGGGCAACATATAACAATATTTAAAGCATACACACACACATAGACAAGGGGAAGAGAGAGAGACAGACAGTGATAGAGAGACAGAGACACAGGGAAACACACACACACAGAGTGAGTCATAGACAGAGACGCCCTGAAAGGCCAAGAGTGATGTCCTGCTACAAACAGTTGCACACCAGTTGTAAACAGTTGCATGTGCCAGCATGAAGGTGAGCTCCATTGTGTAACAGTACTGAGGTAGAGGTTGTAATATCACATCACCTGCCTTTGTGCGTGTGTTTGTAGGTTAAAGTATATGATGCCTTTCTGACTCAGTACACTTCCCATTGCCCCACTTTACAAGATCTGCTGATGTCATTCACCTTAGTACCTTTGGACACTTACCCCTATAACCTCTGTGGCATTTGCAATAACTGTGTAGCACTGTACTACAAATAACTACATAAGTAGGGGTTTTATTCTCAGTTCTGGCAAATGTAAGCTTGTGCATGTGTGTGTGTGTTTATAGGTTAAAGATTTTTAGGCCATTCCCACCCAGGACACCTCCCATTGCTATACTTTTCCAGTCCTGCTGATTTCAGTCACCTTAGTAGTACCTTTGGACAGCTGTCAGCCCTATAAGCTCTGTGCTGTGTGCAATAACTACATAACAGTATGGTATAAATAACTAAATAGGTAGAGGTTCTAATCACAGTTCTGGCAAATGTAAGTGTGTGTGTAAGTGTGCATGTTTGTAGGTTAAAGTATTTTGAGGCCTCTCAAACCCAGTACACTTCCCATAGCCATACTTTACAAGGGCTGTTGATGTTATTCACCCTAGAAGTACCTTTGGACAGCCCTCAGCCCTATAAGCTCCATGGCATATGCAATAACTACGTAGAGCAGCGGTTAAACAAGGTTAAACTATTTGGGCCATCTAAATTCCACTCTTCCAATTTTCCCTTAAAACTACCTTCCTCGAGCTGTACTGCTGATCTAACCAGCATATCCTATAACTGAAAAGTTCATCTCTACTTGATTCCCAAGTAGACTATTCTCTATCTGTAAAGCCTAGCACTTACTCCTACAGTACTTGCACCTTGATAAAGCACTCTTATTATAGATAGTACCCCACCAGGTCCTTTGAAAGTCTCTTTATCCAACTGGTGAACCTGGGAATATTGAGGCAATGTTACAACTGCCTCATGTGCAGACACAATCCTCTCCTTCTCACACAAAACAAAAATACATGCGAGAGATGCTAGATGCAACTAACTGACTGCTGAGCTCTCTCTCAACATAGGACTGGCAAGACCAGACAGGAGGAGAGACCACACCACACACACATACCACACACCACCACATACCATCACAACCATCATACTCATACACAACACAGACATACATACAGGCTCTGATCAAAATTCTGAAAAAAAAGCAAGACAAAACAACCAAGCAAACAAACAGAACAACCACCACACGACACCACACACAACAACACACTCACACACACACAGTCACAGTCAGTCACAGCCACAGTCCCAAACAAAAACCAGAGACACACTTGTCATTGGTGATTCCATAGTCAGACACACTGCATAGAGGCTCTCGATTTATGTAGCCCAGCAGGTCACCTAGAATGATGCCACAATACAGTGATAAGATGATCAGCTTTAATAATTGGCTTAAATTCTGGTGTCATTCCCCCATAGTGCCGCAAGGCTCAAATTCTAAAATATGGAGAACATCGATGTCTGTGCTGTGACAGAAACCTGGTTCAAGGCTCCTGAGAGCACCCCAGCACTAACAGGTTTCACCTCATATCATAAGGACACCCACACCTCAACCATCCAGGTGCAATTAACCAAATTTGTAGCATGTTACAGGCCCCTCTCAAACTCAGGAACCTCACATGGCCTTCCTGAAAACATTGGAGGGATAAATGTATCTCCAAACACCATCATACTAGGTGACTTTAACTACCCTAATATAGACTAAGATTCCTGGAGTTCATAAACTCAAATGCCATGGAACAACTAGTCACCATCCCCACAGAGGAGAAAACATACTTGATCTCATCATCACGACACTGGTGAGATCAGATCATAAACTAATCTCCACCTGAAACAAAAAGACCACAGTGAAAAACTTCCCCTGAGCCAGTGGTAAACATTACTCAATCACTTACAAATGCCTTCTACCAGAGGACTGCATGGATCAGGCAATCCCAAACCAGTCTGGTGGAAAAGGAGGAAGCTACTACAAGATAGAGACACCTTTGATCATTATATTATAAAAACTAAGAGCTCAAAATCATCCAAGGCAAATTTTGAGAGATGCCAACATACTGGCTGACAGGTGAGATATCTATTCCAGAGGATTGTCTCAATGAGGAATTAAACCCACAGTTCTGTTTAATCTTAGCCTCACCTCAGGATCAACTCAGTTTGGCTTTGTCAAAGGCAGATCCTGCCTCTTAAACTTGGTTGACGAGACAGTCACCAAGGCCATTGATACATCACAAGATGGGTTGCAAACTGGCTAACCCACAGGGTCAGAGTTGCTGGAGCCATGTCAGACTCACAAAGTTTGCAGATGAATCAGTCATACCCTTTGGGAAAAACAAGGCTACAGAAAAGTCATCAGAGATCTGGGGACCCAGGTTTGACACTCATGTTGCTAAAGTAGTTTCATGAAGGGATTCACATCTAGATCAAGGAGGAAGAACTCCAGCTCTATTCAGTCTCATACCGCTCCAGATTTGATGAATATGCTTCAAAAATCTAGATCCTCAGAACCACAAGGGGGAGACTAGAGCACCTCTCTGGTCTTGTTCAAGAGGAATCTTGACCAATGGATGAGATTGCAGCAGAGGCACAGCAAAATGATAGGCATAGTTTTTATTCACTAAAAAGGGTGTGAAAAAGCCACTAACTATGCTAGACCTATGAACCTATGAACAGTATAGTATAGTATAAAAAACTAGATAGGCAGGTATTCTTATCTCAGTTCTGGCAAATATGTATGTAAGTGCGTATGTTTGTTGGTTAACATATTTTGAGGCATCTCCCATGCAGTACACTTCCCATTGCCCTTACTTTACAAGGGCTGCTGATGTTATTCATCTTAGAAGTACCTTGGGGCACTCTTCAACCCTATAACTGCATAACGCTATAATACAAATAACTAGAAAGGTAGGGGGTTCTAGACTCAGTACTGGCAAGTGTGTGTGTGTGTGTGTGTGTGTGTGTGTGTGTGTGTGTGTGTGTGTGTGTGCACACACACACACACACACACACACACACAACCTCCACCTGGTGAGTGGCCTGGATTGGCCTTGTTTACAGCTTGGATGTGTCACCCTGCAGGGAATGAGCACCCTGTCCACATCAGACAGAGTAGCTACCTACACCTTTGCAGGTGTAACATGGTCAACTGGATGGTTAACAGCACATAAACCCTTGGGATACCACTTGTGTCTCTCTTGTATGGGGACATCAGCTGTTGCCTTGTATACACATGGACTAACATGTGGCCTAGGGATATGGCCGCTCAAGGCCCACAGCCTAGTAACCTGGTATGGTACGTGGAATACCATAAGTGGCTTGTCTGCTGTGACAGATTGTTTTGTTATGTGTCCACACACATTAGTGTTATTGACTGATGGGTGTCCTTTATGGGCAGCATTACAGTACCATGTATTCAAGCTTACATCCCACAAATAGGTGAGTGCTCCTATAGGTGCATGTGGTCATTCCAGGAACATCTGAGCTACACAATAACTGAGATCAGTGCATATGTATTGTAGGGTGACCACTTCATTGGTGTCTGCCATCTTCAGCACCCAGATGTTTGTGGAATATGTACATGTGCCTGAAAGATGTAGACTCCCCCTGCCAGATAAATGTGTATTTCCGCACACCAGTTGAACAATACATAATGTTTGTCAACATAGTTTGAGGAATGTGTCTGTGGCATGCCAGAACCCTGGGGGCACAGTGATGGTACCTGGGTATCTGGTACTGTATCCATTCCCTTACATTGTATCTCAGTATGTACGCACTGCTGCTGACCCAATGCCAGCATCCACCCACTACTACTACCTATATCTTGCTGTCCTGCTGCAGGGGTCAGCAAGTGTGCTAGCCATAGGTGTGAGGTAATCAGATACAGGTGTGGAGTACACACTCACCTAGGCAGAGTATGTCAGGAATGGTGAAGGAGACCTGGACAATCTGTGAAATAATGATGTATGACACTGTCAAACTGAGAGGGGCTCAATGACAGTACATGATGTGATATCACATCTGTATCCACCAGTACGTACTGTCAAGGTGTCACCCCTGCACTGGCCCAATCATCAGGGAGCCTAAATACTCGCCAAAACCACAGTGAGGGATGTACACAATGGCAGGAAGACAAGTGCGCACACATTAAGGTATAATTACCCTTCAGAGAACACAGAGGTCACAGTCAGTGTGGGGATCATTTCAACCTCTCTCTCCACATCCCCTAACACTCCACACTAGCACACCTATGAGGTTAACATCTCAGCAGAGTGGTCAATACATAACATCTGTCAGTCTCTCTGTCCAACCAGTACTTCAGGTCCCTGGCCAAGTAGCTGATACACACACTTTGATATCTGAGTTTTGAGTCTCACACACATACACACACACAAACATGCATACTCCTGTTAAAGTCTGGCACAACTTTGTTACCTATGGGCCCTTCAGCCTAGACTTTAAGGTAGTTCTGACTGCCACAATCCATCTCTTTAACAGCTACTGTAAGGCCCTCAACAAAGGGAGACAAATCCTACTGTGTGATGAGCCTATTAGCAAAATAGTAAGTGTGACCAAGACCACGGCTATTGGAGTGAGCTATACAGTGTCACCATGTGCATATGCAAGTATTCTAAGAGCTGACTTACTGCTATACAGACCAGACACAGTGACAAGGTGTAACAATATGTGACAATAACTAATAAAAGAACACGAGAATACTCTTATCAATGAAGTAACTACACATTTCAGACTCACAGGGATTCATTTATGACAACATTGCAGGACAGTCTGTAATGCATATAGGAAACGTGTAAAGTACTAGGTGCATAGGTTCATAGGATGACACTAGGCTATTGGCGTAAATGTCCTCATAAGCCTAGCCCAGATTTTTGCCCATAGCCCTTCAAAGTCAGCACCTGTTTCCCCTGTCCAGCTGGTACCCCAGTTGGGATTCCAGGGGTGTCTTTTGTGTTTCCCATGCAGTCATCTAGCTTCTTCTTAAAGAAGGCTAGAGAGGTACTCTGCTAGACATGGTGAGGGAGTGTATTTTACACACAGTGTATTGTTTAAGACACAAATCTATCCCACCAACAAGTAGTATTCATGCCACAGACCATGTGAGGGCCTTGCATGTGGGTTGTGCAAGTGGGGTTTGTCTTACGGATATGCAGAAACTCCATCAAGGCTGGTTTGGGAATGGCCTTATATGCCAGAAACGCATCACCTATGATCAGTCTGCATGAGACTGAGTAGAGTGACAGGGCTTTCAGACTATCTGAATAGGACAGGTGTTACAGACCCTAGATTATCCTGGTCAGGAACCTCTGTGGTCTTTGCAACTGCTGTATGTGTTTGGCAATGTACATGCCAAATGAGCTATTGTACTCAGTAATGGGTCTGATAAAGGAAGAGTACAGGGATGGTATGGCCTCCTGGCTCCTGGATGACATACCCTTATTTGTGAAGTGGGCTATGTAGACAACCTTCTGTACACTGGTGCTAATGCAATGGGAGACTGTCAGGTTGCTATCAGCCTTGGTGCACAAGTCACCTCACGCCTGATTTCTTGCTCAGTACATTGTTATTACTATCATAACTAGTATGGATGACATCTACCACAATTGGGATAATGATGCATTCCCTGGCATTCAGTTTGAGGCAATGCTTCTGACACCAGTCATTAATTTGGGTAAGGGCATATTGCAGTGGTGGCTGGTGACTTCAAATCAAAGGGGGGCTGCAGGAGACAGCTGAATGGGTGGGGTCAATGGGAAGGGGTGTGGCCAACTAGAAAGGGGAGGATCCATACTCAAAACCACAAAAACTAACTAAATACACTGCCGTGGGTGCCAAACTGTCATTATGTGAGTCCAATCAAGACAAAATGAAGTGTAGAAGAATAAAAATATTTCAATGCATTGGCTGCATGACAGCTTACTTAATATCTAGATGGAAACAAAAAGGTTGTGAGGCATAAAAAAATAAATTACTTTTTTTAAATACATTAATGAAATGCCAGTCAAAATCAAATATAAAAAAAACAAGCAGCACTCAACTCAAACCTCTTCTTGCATTGCAGTTCTAATTATAATTTATATTCAGCTGTATTAAAGTACCAAGTAACATGCTGAAAGTAGAAATCTCTGATGCCCCCACTTGTAAAAAATTTCCTTATCCAAAAAAAGACCTGCTGCCTGACAACTATCTACTTGTTTCATGGGGAAAACATGATCAAAGTAAAAAATGAAAAGCAAACAAGAAATAAGCTCAAGATACATTGCTTAAAAGGATTACTGTACAGGTTATGGACCACACAATTGGCATTCTGTTTGGTTTACGGGTAAAGCCTGCAGAGATGACTGGAAGTCTCCAAGTGTAATTAGCTTCTTAAAATAATGTAATCCTGTCCTTTATTACAAATACTGTCATATGCATTTCAATACCTAAGGCTTATACATTATCTAGTTAAGTATTCTCTACATGGCAACAACAGAAAGGCTTTCAATGTTGGCAATTCTTTAACAGTATGCTTATTAAAGCTTACTTGCATCTTACAATCTCAGCCAAGCTTACCTGATGGTCATTAAAGTATTGCTACTTAAACACAGAGCAACAGGCACTTTGAGTAATAAGCATAAATCAACAGTACAAAAATATGACAGAAACCAGACCATTCTGCAAAAATCAAGGACAGATGAAAAGCCACTCTAGTACTTGTGTCTACCTTGGATAGGGGGGATACTCTGCACATTTACACTGCATAACTACTCCTTGCCTTGCTTCGACACATCCAGACTCACTACATGGGGGAGTGGGGTGCAACAAGTATGTCACAATTTGAAATGTCTCTGGCTGACTGTGATGACCCTGACACATTTGTCCTACCTCTCAACCTCAGAGCAAGAAATCTGGACAAAGCCATACAAAGAAGTGGGACAAAGGCCCAAAAATAAGGACAATTTTTAAAATATTGCTTTTCTAAACTTAGAAAGATAATAGAATAGGTCTTGTATTAGTATGAATTTTCTGAATGGTATGAAATCTGAAACTCAAATGTCTGTCATTATTTTCTAACTTCAGTCTTTAATGATTTGTCACTAATTTGCCAAAAAACACAATTTTATGAAAAATGGACCAAAAATGTGATGTAAAAATATAAAATAGCCACACAATACAGCTGGAAACCTGTCAAAGAAGGGACACTTTAATATTAGTACTGCTAACTTGAGCAGCTGACAAAATAAAAGAATCTACATGCATTTCTGAAATAAAAGTAATCTATAACACTGATTATTACAGTTATTTCTTAATTGTAAACCCTCCATGTTTTCTTCCAAAATTGCTATTTTGCAGAGGGATTATTAGGAGAAGAACAACATTTGAGCCAAAATCTGGGACAGTTGAGAGGTTTGGCTATGCCTAATTCTATAAAGCAATTTATTTGCATGTACCTCTCAACCTGTTAATGCAATAAATCTGGACAAGGCCAAATATATTGGGGGAACATATAAACAGTACTAAAAATTGCTCTTGTATAAACTGAGACAGTTGATAGAACAACAGGTCTTATTTTAGCATGCATTTTTCTGAAGGTTATGAAGTCTGAAACTCATTGTGTCATTATTTAGTGACTTAATTCCTAAATGATTTGCCAGAAAACCACAAATTTTATGAGGAACAAACCAAAAATAAGAAGCAAAAATCTATTCATTCTTTGAAAATCTGGGAAGTTGGGAGGTGTAGTTCAGCTGGGGCTGTCTAGGTTTGCCACCCTTCCCCCTCACAAAATCATGGTTGAATGGAGCCTCCCCCTGCAGCCATTCCAATGATCCATTACTTGGCTATTTCACTCCATTTACCATAAACACTAATGTGCATACTGATTTACTTCTACGATGATTTGGACTTCATTTGAAAGTTTTATTTTGCATTTTACAGCACAAACACTAAGACATCTGCTAAACAAACTTAGCATTAAAACTTCTCTGCCCTTGAAACTCACATTCATTGAAACAGCATTGAAACCCACATTCAAAGAAAATACATTTTACCAGTGGCAGATAAAGATTAATTCTGGGCTGTTTCCAAATCATAGGCCCCTTGCATATGAAACATACATGTGCTCTTTGATACACCTTCCTATTGTTTTGAACATTTTTCCAGTAAACAATGAAACAAAACGCATGCACCAATAATGACAAAACTGCCCAATTCAGAACATTTCCATCATAAAAGTCTACTCAAACTTCTACAGTCCACCATTATCAGTAAATATGCACAATTCTACAGTCCACCATTATCATAAATATGCACAATCTCTGAAGAAGTAAAAAAGTCATCTAAATAATTCCACATTAAATAAATCTGTAACTAATGAAGAGGTTGCTGCTATAAAACACCTTTATATTTCATGGTTTCATCGAAAAATAAAGTGCCTGATGCCCGAGGAATAAATTGCCTATATTACTTTAAAAATGATAAGCTAGTAATATTGCAATAGGAAATGGATGGCAAACTGATAACAGGCTCATAGTTAGCATCTCAATTTTTTCAGTACGGCAGCATTCACCCCTTGTGGGAGTAGAACCAACAACCTTCTGCATCAAAAGCAAGTACACAACCTGTTGTGCTATTAACAATGCACGCTGATGTAGCATAAGCAGCACTAAACTTCTCTTCCCCCGCAGCTCTCAGCTCCTTGTAAAATCTACTCAATACTCAACTGCATCTTAACTTCGCAGCACAAGAAATCTGGAAAAAGCCAAATTTATTGGGTGGGGGGGGTCAAAAGGCCAAAAACCAGGGACACATTAAACATTGCTTGTATAATATTGGAAAGTTGCTAGAATAAAATGCTGTGTTACCACCATACATTTTACTGCCAAGGCCCCTGTGCAAAAGAGTCAGAGCAACATACCACTATGCCAAAATCACCTGCTTTGTGAAAGAAAAATGCTGTGTTACCACCAAACAATTTACTGCCATGTCCCTGTGCAAAACAGTCAGAGCAACATACCACTACGCCATATCAGCTGCTTTGTGAAAGAGAGGAAGACTGAAACTTAAATGGCTATCATTTAATGAATTCAGTTATCACCATAGCTGTCAACCTCTTAGCACAAAACACCTGGACAAACCCAGTAATGAGGGAATACAGCCCTCAGACATATTCAGTGAATTCAGTTCTTGCCATAGTTGTCAACCTTAGCACAAAAAAACCTGGACAAAGCCAATAATGGGGTAATACAGTCCCAAAAATAAGGACAAATTTTAAATATTCATCTTATAAACTTAGAAAATTGCTAGAATAAAAGGTTGTGTTACTATGTATTTTCTGAAGAATATGAAGTCTGAAATTCAAATGCCTGTTAATTTTACTTCTGATGGAACAAAAACAATTTTTAGCAGAGGCCCAGGAAGAAATACTGCGGACACATGTCTTTGTAAAATGGCAGGATACCAGAGCACATCCACACAAACACAAGGATGAGATGCAGACTCCACACAGAAGGCACCCCAGCCAAGAATCAAACCAGAAAACTTATAGCTGTGAGGCAATAATGCTACCACTGCACCATCAAATATGCAAGGAATCAAACATTCAGAAACCTGAAGTCTGAAATTCAAATGCCTGTCAATTTTATTTAACATTTGTTAATCAGGACAAACTGACTTGGAACAAAAAACAATTTTCAGCAGAGGCCCAGGAAGAAATAATGCAGACATGCCTTAATAACATGGGAGGACACAAAAGCAAACCCACACAAACACAGGGAGAAGATGCAGACCCCACACCAAAGGCACCCCAGCCAAGAACCAAACCCAAGAACCTGCAGCTATAAAGCAATGCTACCACTGCACCATCAAATATCAAGCATTGCAGTATTTAGAAACCACAGATATTATGAGGAACAGATCAGATCAAATATGAGGCAAAAATCTGCAGTTTTTTTTACAACTGGTGGTGGGTAGAGAATTCAGGTCCTTAACACCTGCATACAAGGTACAGGATTCAAGCCTGAGTATCTCTACCCACCACCATTTGTTCTCTTTAGCCACCAGTATATAGTAACTGGGGCATTTTACACACACACACCTTTACAACCGGTTGTAATACTGTGCACCTTAGATAAAATAATGGGCCAGAAATGTATCTCACCTTTCTGCTGTGATACATTATATCTGACTGGCAGAAACATAATAGCTGTATTGCCCTTTGACAAATACTGTCCCCACAACAAACCATACCAGTCACCACTGAGAAGTGACAATCATCTCTTATGTGGTTCCCAAAAGTAGTGAAATAGCCAAAGTAATCCACCTGACATGCCACTACTGGGCATAAATAAGAGCCACAGTAGTCTTCTTCATTTGCAACATAGGGCACATCACACCCTATGATGACGTCTGTAAAAATTAAAAAAAAAAGATATAAGTGTATGATGCTGTGGGAAATGTGTACAGTTACCACTGCTCACAGCTCTTCTAGATTCCTTCCAGAAAAAATTGAAGAAAAAAAAAAAAAAAAAAAAGAAGTCACCACAAATGTACCCCCAACCAAGCTACAACAATAATCACTGCATCATTCTAGCAGTCCTTTGCTTTCATCCACTGACTGTTTTCCCAAACAGATAACCAGTTCTGGTGATTGCTTGTATTTACCAAAAGTGATTAGAAACAAGAATCCATAGCAATGTAGATCACGTAGATGGGGCAGGTTAATCACTGTATTTTGCCCCTAACACACGACTCACCAAAAAAGAACTGCAGCCACAGCTCTCAACCACTTAGCACAGCAACCAGGGAAAAAAAAGACAACAATTAAGGGGGCAAAGATCCATCATCTGTGACAAATTTGAAATATTCTTCCTCTGTTATGTAGTTAGTTATCAGAACAACAAGTTTTACATTAGAAGCCATTTTTTCTGAAGAACATGAACTCTGTAGCTCAAAAGTCTGTCATAATTAAGAGCAGCATACCGCCTGTGACAACCATATGGTGGAATTCACTGCAACTCCCCCTGCTCTGTCAACAACTTAGCCCCAAAATTAAGAACAGATCTTAAATGCTTCTCTTATATGCTTAGAAAGTTAATAGAATAAAAAAGCTTTGGATTAGTAAGCATTATATGAAGGATACAAGGTCTGAAACCCATATACCTGTCATCATTTAATGACTATACATACCACCACCAAGAAGAAAACTCTCTGTACTCTTCTACTTCTCCTTCAGCTGCTAACACCCAGCACAGCTATTAGCTAACGAAATACAGGCCACCAAAAAATAGAAATCAAGAATTCACTTGACTCACAAGTCGGTCCACAACCGAAACTGGCTGCAACTGTTTGCTTCTCGCTCTTTTCCCAGCACATAAAGCCCGGGAAGAGAGCGACAACCAATCAGCTGCCATTTAGCCCAAGCACATCATGTACGTGCCTGTGGACATGGCAGTCTAAACTCCTTCCGATTCTATGCGGTTTCAAACTGCATAGACTGCTGGGCATCACACCGATGCCTTAATTTGCTCTCCGGGCTGCAGCAGAAACAAAGAGAAAAAAAAAAGTCTTTATTTAAAACCGCCGCAACCTGAAGTGGTCAAAGTGTGCATGCGCATACTCGCCGAGGCAGGAACTTGAAAGATGAGTAACTTAGTTAACTGAACTGTCTGAGACAGTAAAAAAAAATAAATAAATAATTAAACTAAAAAGTACTTTTTTCTTTTTTTTGCTGAGGGGGCTGCAGTCCGGCAGTCTGATGCCACGAGCTGCCCCTGGCATATTGGAGGATGTTCACATCAGTAGGGGGATGTAAGACAGTGACCAGCTTGAAGTCATTTGTAAACCTGTTCAGCCACAGATCACTGGTTTTGTCTTGCAACTCAGAACAGTATATCCCAAGCAATAGAGGCCCCAGACAGATTCTTGGGGTACACTGCTCTTTAAGGGTCTACTACTAGAGATGGCTTCCACTACTTTGACTGAGTGGGTACTATCATTGAGCCAGTTAGCTACCCATCTGGTAAAATACAGGTTGATGCCTAGCTGTGTATGCTTATGTATTATGGCCAACTGGGGATTATTGTTAGAGGCTTTGGCTAGGTGAAGGTAGGCATTATCCACCATCTTCCGCTCATCTATGTGTTTATTGACCACTTCAATGAAGTCAACCAGGTTTGTCAGGCCTAATCTCCCTTTGACAATACCAAACTATGTGGGCTCAAGCATTTTCAGGTTGCTGATGTCCCTTTTTATAAGGTGCTTGATAATGACTTCCATGGTCTTGCAGATCAGGCTAGTTAGACTGATGTGCATATGACTGGCTGGGTCAGTGGATGCTCCACCTATGTGTAGAGGAATAACAGTGGCTGTCCTCCATGCAGATGGGATAACACTGGTGCTCGAGCTTTAGTTGACTACAATGAGCAATGGAGCTGAGAGCTCATGCCTGAATTCATGTAGGATGCAGCCAGGGATGTTATCAGGTCCCATGGAGACTTCAGTTTGTTGCCTTTCAGAAGGCATTACAGACCTGCTCCCTGATGATGAGGGGGGGGGCAGGTGCTGTGCATGTTCTCCTTTACTGGTGGGGGACAGTCAGGTGAGGCTTTCACTTAACCTGTCTGCAGCAGGTTGGCTATATCTATGGCATATGTGCATGTGGTGTTATTGACCACCAGTACAGTGCAGATTTGGGTGTTGCCTCTGAGATTGCAGGCATATATGAAAAAGGTCTTATAATTGGTCTTGGTGGATGTGTCCAATTTACAGTCAAAGTTAGCCTTAGAGTAATTCACCTGTGACCTTGTTTGCTTCAGACAAAGGTGAGATTGCTTCCAATTTGGCAACTGCTCATTTTTGTCCCTGTAAAGCCAATATTTCCACCTATTATGGAGTTTGTGTATTTCTGCTGTCTGTCACAGAGATTTACTCTACCTTGGGGGAGGTGATTTTGTTCAGTCAGGTATTCCTGAGTCCATTCAGCTATGTAGGTGCTCATATAGATGTTTGATGTAGGCTTGGACACACAGTCATAACACAGTTAAACTCTTTTCCAATTTCAACCTAGCAATTATAATCAAACTAGTAATTATTTCTAACATGAAAAAATGACCAACCTGTGCTGTGTAAATGTCCCATCAAACAAATAAACCAGAGTAAAGCAGTCCAAAATAGTAGAATAATGAGATGACACCAGGCTCTCAGCATAAAACGAACAATCTTTTAATCTTTTAAAACAATATAAGCACTTTCACAGCTCTTGCTGCTTCTTCAGAGGTCAGTATAAAAATGCAATCACACGCACAGCAATTTATACAGAAATTCAAATAGGTAGGTTAATAGGAAGGTACTAGGCTATTGGCCCTAGGGCCTATATAACCCTAACCAAAAAGGTACCCTGGCTTTCACCACTCAAGAAAATTATTTCCTGTGCCACTATTGAGCAGAGCCACAGAAGTGATCCCCGGGGTGAATTTCCTATCTCCCATACAATCATCAAGATTTTTCTTATAGAGTGCTAATGAGGAGGTTTGTTTGACATAGATAGGTAGTTTGTTCCAGAGTATGGGAAGTCTCTGGGACAGGAATCTATCCCTCCAGCATGTTCTGTTTATTGTGGTGACAAGGTTTAGGTCCCTAGAGTGTGTAGCTGAGAGGGATTGGGATTTCTTTAAGTGGAGCATGTCCAACAGTTCTGGGTTTGACATAGCTTTGTATGTTAGGCAGAGATCGCCTCTGAGTAGGCGATATGTGACGGAGTAAAGCTGGAGATTTTTAAGATGGTCTGCATAGGGTACCTGTTTGATGCTGGTAATCCTCTTTGTGAGGTATTTCTGTGGCATTTCCAGATGTTGTAGATGACTTGTGAGATACATACCAGAAGGGGTGCTGTATTCTATAACGGGTCGAATGAGTGATGAGTAGGGAAGAACAATTACCTCTTTGTTCCTGGATGAGAAACCTTTTGTGATGAGGTGTGCCAGGTAGAAGGATTTCCTGACTACTGTGGCGCTGTGATTATCAAAGGAAAGACTACTGTCCACCTGTGTCCCAAGGTCTCTTATCACACTTTTGGTGTTAAGTAGACTACCACCTATGTTGTAGTTCATGGGTAAATGGTTTTTACCAAAAGGGATGACAATGCACTTTTTGGCATTGAGCTTGAGGCCATGGCTTTGACACCAGGCATCTGTCTCAGTGAGGCCCTTTTGTAGGTTGTCCACACTGAGAGGCTGGGTAATATTAGGAATGCTAATGAAAGCTTAGAGAGCAAGTGGATACCTAGGTTAAGGGCTGATTATGGTTCAGGACTAAATGACAAAGTCCCCCTTTAACCTTTGTTACAGACACGCTCACTTTTTAGATGAGCTTTACATACACTTATGTGCATTAGTTGATTTTAAGTTTATTTTTTATTTTTAAATTTATTTTACATTTATCGTTTGTATTCTTAAGTACATAATTGCTTAAGTGGTTGATTTGCTAGTTGAATTTCTGTATAAATTGCTGTGTGTGTGATTGCATTTTTATTCTGACATCTGAAGAAGCAGCAGGAGCTGTGAAAGTGCTTATGTTGTTTTAAAATAAAAGATTGTTCATTTTATGCTGAGAGCCTGGTGTCGTCTCATCATTCTACTTTTTTGGACTAGTAATTATTTCTTTTTCATGGCAATACAACAACCTGTAGCTGTAGATGCTTATGTCTGTTTGATGCACTGAAACTAAGATTACACATTTGTAAAACAAGTACAGCTTATCTACATTTGGCAACTCTTGTCTCTATGTTTGAGGCTTAAAGTTACTACTATTAATACATACACATGTATGCACAGGTACTACTTGATATACATTTATGTTCTTTGTCAGTATTGCACACTGTGTTTGCATTCTTGCAGCTCAGTCATACCTCTCAACCTATTAGAGCAAGGCATCTGGACAAAGACACACATAAAGGGGGGGGGGGCAAAGGCCTCCAAATAGTAACACTTTATAAATATTGCTGTAACACACTTGGTTGATAGCAAAGTAGGTTTTGCATTCACAGGAATACTCTGAAGGATATGAGATCTGATATTCAAATGTATGCTATTATGTTATGACTTCAGTCTTTACTGACTTGCCAGTGATTTTCCAGACAAAACACAACCGTATGAGAAAATGACTACAAACATGAGGCAAACATGTGGTCAGTCTGAAAAACTCTGGACAATTATAAGGTATGAGCTCAGTATATAACATACAGTTCAACACAAATTTCTGTGCCAGTTATTTACTATGCACATACTCTATATAGGTCTCTTACATTTGTAAGACAAGCATATGTATCATAGTAGTATTCACAGGTGACATCCCAGGTAGCTGGCCTGGCAGTGTCACTGTCAGTATTGTACAACAGACAACAGTGGTCATATGTGAGCTAACTTTGCTGGGGTGACTCAGGGGTCAGAACTGTGATCTATGTCACTGTAGCCAGCATGGATGGCCATAGGTGCAGGGCAGCAACATGTCAGTCCAGCAAGTCTTTTTGAGACCTATTGTTTAACTTCTTATTCCCATTATTACATCCACCTTCTGCATTCCATGCTTAATTATTTGACATACCTGTTATAGCAAATCCACTTATATATATATATATATATATATATATATATATATATATATATATATTTATATATATATATATATATATATATATATATATATATATATATACAAACACACACAGATACACACAGACTCACAAAAAAAGCATTATCAGTTCTACACAGTTTCTTTCCTAATGTTAGATGACCATAATGATAATGCATGATGTATTTACTGAAGCACAAATAATTCTCACAGTTCATGTGGTGTAGTGGTAGTTGTATTGAGAGCAGTGCAGAGGGTTCTAGGCTCATGAGTTAGCAAGGCTGATTATTTTGTTGCTAGGCAGAACAGTGGCTGAATGAGATAGCATGATTAAAGCAGTTTTAAACATTTTTTGCGCAGGTTTGCACAATGCTAAGCAATGCTTATTCCCACTTAAACCCATGATTATTTCAAAAAAGAAAAAATGGGTGAAAAGAAAGTGGTGAAATTGGGGCAAGCAGGGGGTAAAACATTAAGAAAAGCAGCTAAGGATCTGGAGGATGGGTGTAGGAAAGGACTAGAGCTCTACATTTCTTTTGCTGCAACAGCTGTGAATGATGTGGAAAATTTGGAATTTACAACTTCACACCCCACAGGGAGGGGTGTTGGCAACATGCATTTATAGATTTATTTGATTGTAGATTGATTTACATCACTGCACATGGGGGTAAAATGTAGAGCTATGTATGGGGCAATGATTTTTTTTTTTTGCGGGACAGATGCCCCCCCCTTTTTTTAAGGTGAGATTGAGATGTTGGGGAAGGTATGTAGGTATGTTTGGGGAGGTAGGTTGGGTAGGATAGGTTGCATTTGCAGACAGACAAGACACAGAAGACATCAGACAGGGGTGATATATGACACATGAGGGGGGTAAACACCTTGGATGGGGAGGGTGGTTGGGAATCAGAGGTCCATAAGCCCCTAAATGGATATAGTGGGACTGAGATCCCCACTCATGGGCAGCCACCACTGCACCATCACAGCCACAAAGGTGGCTGTGCTGGAGGCTGAACAACAGGGGCAGGTGGCCCCTTGAGGTGCTCCAGTCTGCCCTCGATCTGGCACAGGCGTACATCAAAGTCTCATTGGATGACCCTGCACACCATGCCAAGGAACTGTCTGCAGGTGACAGGTTCCCCTCCACGCCCATGCCCAGGGGGGAGGATGGCCACATCCCATGAGGTGGTTCCACCTGAGGGTGGTGCAGGACCAGCGGAGGGGGCACTTCAAGGTTGGGTCTCCAATGTGGTGGGGCCTGGTGCCATGGCCAGATGAGGCATGGCAGGCGGATCCGCTAGGATCGGCCTTTCCAAATGAGCTATGGTATTGAGGATTTACAAAATGCATTGGTTAGCCATGAACAAAAATATACAGCATGCATGTGTGTTTCAATTAACCCAGAACAGTGGAATTCACACAACTGCATAGCAAACAGAACACATTCATATATGGAATAACAGTCGGACTTTTAACAGCATGCCAGTTAAATGTGTGGCAACAGGCCACCAACAATGTTATTTGAGGAAGGTATGTTAATATGTAAACAAATATATGAACAATAACAGAACACAAGTCCCAACATTAGATTTTGAGAACAACATACCCATAGTATATGGATAATAGTTATTGATGCAGATAAGGTGTAGGGGGTAGAAAAAGAATGCCAATTAACAACTGTATAGGCTTCTATTTTTCACAACAGTAGTGCTCAATGCTCTACAGGTCTGCCCTCAATTTACATCTACCTGTGGCCCATAGCTACTGTAGCACATACATAACTGTTAAACTGTCAAGCTGGAATGGTATGGGGCTAAGTGTGAGTATTCTGGGTACATGACTGGAGGGGACTCGTACATGTCAAAGTTACATACATGACTAACAAGGTGTAGCCTGCACTGATGTTGTGTGAGTGTGCTACTGGCATTCTTCAACTAGATTAATATCTGTTTCCAAGGTTATTGGCAACAGTGATCACTAGCCATGACAGCGTGACACTTGAGAGACATGTATCAGGAAGATTGCATGGTGTATATAGCTATCCTGCTGTCTTTTGCAAGCATGGGGTTGGACAATGGAACATTTGGACACAAAGTTTATTAGTATACCCATCATACAGCTACAACAATCATTTCCTTACCTGTAAAACCTGTTGAGAAAATATCTGTTACCACTACCTGACTATTTGTACACATATTCAGGATTGCATGGCTTTAAATATTCACACATCTTAGTACCAATCCCTGGATTCAAGCTGTGGTCTGTGTGTACAAAAATGAACACCATATCTATTTCTCAACACGCTGAGCTACTGGGGAACCATTGTTTCTTGCTTGACTGATTTCTGCCTAATACTCACTTGGTTAGACAGTCTGACCTTGTAAACTAAGTGGAGTGTTACCAAAGAATGTAGTGACTGTTGAACATAGATGTCTGACAGATAGTTATTGTACTGTGTATTAATCCTTTGAAAGCAGGTGTACACATTTAACCCTAGTGAATATGTGTGATCTGTACAGAGTGTAGGAGAGTGCTGGGTTGCATACTCGACCTGTATACATTTGGACCTCAAATATTTGCAGTCTCTACCTATTACACTCTCATACTTGCCTGCATCAGCATACCCACATTCAGGACTACATCGATCTGAAATGCAAAGGTTAACACAAGGCAATGCTGCAGGGGATACACTGTAATCCATTACACATTACTAATCAAGTTTCAGATGTTAGTCCATGACATATTTCATATTTCATTTATATCTTCTTTTACACATTCTATTTCTTCAACAACAAACCAGATTAAACACAACATTGTGTGGTATAAATCTTTATTTGAGTAGCATGACACAGTTCTTTCTTACAGCTTATAGTCTACATTCAGTACTACTGCATATCCTGTAGATCAATATTGGTCTGACAAACTTTTTATTTATTCAGTACACTCAGAACACACTATACCTATTGGCAGTAAACAATGTAGAACCTTATTATTTATTACACTATATACTGCAAGATAACTCTGTACTCACCAGGCTCTCATTGCAACCTCACCAATCTGTCAGCATGAGCCTCTAGGTTGCTAGTTCTCTCCTCTGCAGCTGTAGGGGAAAAACATTAAGCATACATGTTTATCACATACTCAGGCTAGATTTTGGTATTGATATGGGTGAGATAACTATTCACTACTGGGGCATCCCCATCTCAAGCTTCTTGAATCTACTGGGCCAAGGGCGCCCCCTTCCTATGCTTTAGGTCAGAATAATGATGCCATACCTGCTCACCAGTTCAGGGGATTCCAGTAGCATTGGTGAGATTATGTGCCAGATGGTCCCAGGCCTCTGATCTGTACTTTTGAGCCCTGCAGCAGTCTGTGGCCATGGGGGAAACCAGACATGACCCTGGACTACAAGATGCTCAGTGCTGTGCCTGAAAGCACTTTCCCTCACTAACTCCAGACATAGCTCCTGCAGCAATCAAACTACAACAGCTTCTGACTGTATTCCTGCCTGTGTGGTTTAAATAAGGCCATATTCCCACCCTTTGCCATCACTGGACCATTTCTGAAAATGCTGAGCACAGCTCAGTGGTGCACAAACCTGCTAAGCTGAGTTAAGCAGTGATTAATGAGGCAAATGCTGAGCAGTGCTTAGTGGTGTGCAACTCCACTCAGCTGGGCTGAATACTGCTTAGAATGAGACTTCTAAGCAATGCTCACACCGGCTAAGCAGAGCAAATCACTGCTAAGCATTGTTCAGTTTTAATTTTAAAAAATATTTCAGAATTGCAAATTAATTAATCATTACTGACATATTATTAAGTGTATGTAATTTACTTTACATGACATCCCCCTATGTGCTTTCATTACATTACCTTGTGGTGTGACTATACTGTATGGGACATGTGTTTACATGGGTGATTTCTCATGTTACATCCACTGACACGTCAATTTTAGACCAGCTACACTTCCCTGGTTGACAAATATCAAATACTACATCATTTAAAAAATAATAATTCTATCAATGCTTTCCCATGTAAAAATGAAGGTCTTGTCTTGGTACTCAAACCGTGAACTGCTGAATACAAAATCATAACTCCAACCACTACGCTATCTCACCATTGAGGATTTTAGCCATACATTTGTATTTAGCTCCTATAAGATGTTTAAGCAATGCTGAGCAAAGCACCATGGCACACAAACCTGCTCAGCTACACTTAATCTTCACTTATAATGGAAAAAGAAATTAATACAACTACTGTAATTACATACATTAATACTAATGCTGATTCATATTTGTAATGCATTACCTTTCATTCTATCAACTTTCTAAGTCTGTATGAGCAATAGTTTTTAATTTTGCCCTATTTTGGGACCTTTGTCCCATGTTTATTTCATGGCTTTATCCAGATTTCTTGGTGGAAGAGGTTGAGATGTGTGCATACCTCTCAACTGTCCAGATATTTGCAGGCTGTCCAGATGTTTGGCTCATATTTTTGTTTTGTTCCTCATAAAATCCGTGGCTTTCTGCAAGTCAGTGGGATGATCTTAGGACTGAAGTCACTAAATAATGGCATATATTTGAGTTTCAGACTTCTAATCCTTCATAAAATGTATGTTAAAACAAATAATGTTACTCTACCAACTTTCTAAGTTTATAAGAGTAGTAATTAAAATATGTCCCTATGTTTGGACCTTTGTCCCCCCATTTTGTTAGCCTTTGTCCAGATTTTTGGCACTAAGCGGTTGACAAGTATGGCTGTGTGTCCAAGGACACAATTGTACTGTAAAGTGATGTATGGTACTTTGACAATGCAAGGGGTGTGTTACAGTTCCTGTCACAAACCCCCTGCATTGCTTCCCATTCACAATCTTGCTTTCAGTGTCCGCAGACACTTAAAGCATTGCAAAGTATCTTATGGCACTTTGAAAATTCAGGGTGTGTGTTACAGTTCCTGTCACACCCCCCTGAATTACTTCCCATTCACAATCCTGCTTTCAGTGTCCACAGACACTGAAAGCATTTAAAAAGTGCCATACGGCACTTTGACAGTGCAGGGGGTGTGTTACAGATCTGCGAGCACTACTGCACTGATTCAGTATCCATGTCTGCAGCTCCATCTCAGTAGCACGCCTTCATTAATATGTAGGGTGCACTGCCGAGAGGGAGATGTGGACATGGATACCATTCACTCTGTGTCAGAATAACAGTATTCCTACACGGAGTTTATCGAATCCTGGGGTATGAGTTTAATGTTAAAATTTTAACTACAAAAACATTTTATTTTGTTATTTTCGCAGGAACATTGGTGTGAAATGCAGTGTGGTTGAGCTATAGCAGTCTGTCTAGCACTTAGTGCAAATGAGTAAGGCTATAAGCTTTTAAAGAGCTGTTTCTTGTAGAACATGTTTTGACTTCCATAGCCTTTATTTGTCTTTTATGTGGCTTTTCCAAGTTACTTCATCGGACAGTACTCCTTGGAAACACGTGAAAAGGGACACTTGTGTCCAGTGGGCTGTCACAGGCTGTTAACAAATGCATTACACATTTGTCATTTCAATTTCTGCATCATTCAAATAGACACCATTTATTAAACAAAACAAAACACTATCATGTTGAGAACAGACAGCACGAGAAACAGCAAACCTCTCTTCCCTTGAAACTCATGTTTTATGGGCTGTCAAATGCATTTTCACTAAATGTGAGATTCAAGGAAAGTGAGATTTACTATTTCTCATGCTAATTCTGTTTTCAGCGTGATAGTGTTTCATTTTATTTTGCTTAAAATGGCTGCCAATGTCTTTTTCTATAAAATTTGAAATAAAAGTTTTAAATGAAATCCAAATGTCTGTGATAATTGTAAAAGTAAAGAAGGGAATAGTACGTACACTGACAGGTTCGAATAGTGTTTATAGCAATTTGGGAGAGACAGCCAAGTAATGTGGTACCCTATGGGAGGGGGAACTAATTCTTTACCCTGCATAGGGCCACATGCATCCACAGTATGACTCTGTTAACTCTGGAAGTGTGTGCTGCAATAATATCGTATTATTAGCCATTCTTCAATTAGGTCAGACCTGTACTTAATGATGTCAGATGGGTAGCTATTCTTCATGACAGAGAAGGCATACTGATGCCAAAAATATAATGTAGGTGTCCTGCAAGCTAGCCTCCCCCAAAAGAAAAATAGTATGTTGTATACCGTAATATTTTTGATTTTTGTATGACTTGTGGGTTGTTGAATAAATGCTGTTGTGGCTTTTATATTGTCTTTAATTGTTTTGTTTTATACATTTCACTAAAGAATGAATTAATTAGTTAATACTCCTGAATTATATAATATAGTCTAAACATGCTGCATTTTAATAGTTTAAACATGTTGCATTTTAGTAACATTTTTGAAATACCTTGTTTACAGCCTTCAGCTACAGCAAAGGGATTGGCATTTGTCAGGTCATAGTCTGAATTATTTAGAGTGATCATCATAACAGTCTCATCTTCAGCATCCATTACGTGGTCATTGCTGCATATTACTGTGACAGAATGTTCTCTTCAAGACTGGATTGAAATATATTTCAGCATTTAGTTAAAAATGTTACTCTGGCAGTTAGCACAGAGGACTAAAGCTCCATCTCATTAATGTGGCAATAGTGCCATGTTTTAATTTTTTCACATTCCTCTAACTACTGTGTGACATTGGGCAAGTCGAATGACCAGACAGTGCTTTGGAACTACTGGTAATTTGGGCTAGGCTCCTTAATGGTCTCTGGGCCTGCATACCTAGAAACTATGAACCTGTTGTCATTGTTTGCCAGGCATTCCCTATTGCACAGCTTATCTAGTTCAGGAAATGCTATGGTAATATCACCAGCACACCAATTTTTTTTTTTTAATGTAACATATGCAAATTGTTCAAGGGCAACAGGCACTGCATTTGTAAATGAAGCACTGAAATGTAAAGCTGTTTGCCAGCAGCAACCTCTGCATTAATAGTTTTATTTAATGTGGAATTATTTTCAAAACAAGATCTGGGAGCCATTCAAATGGGAGGAAACATGCATCAGATCCTACCCTCACTTGGGAAGGAACAAATGAAAACAAAACTCAAGAAATATAATGTTGTGTCTTTTGGCTTTTCCCGGTTAGGGGTCGCCACAGTGGAACTCCGGTCCACTAATGATTGGCAGTAGATTTTTATGTGCCGAGTTGCCAGCTCTGACGCATAACCTTCAACGAAGGTACACCCATTCACACGTCTCCACACAGAAGACACTCTAGCTGAGAATCAAACAGGACAATGTCTTACTGTGAGGCGCCAGTCCTAAAAAGGACTTAAGGTTGTAGGCTTGTGTAACTTCTGCATTAACCACCTTATCCTGGATGAAGGGAAGGCAGTTAAACCACCTACAGAAGGAAGCTAAAAAGGAATGCCACTGTATAAAAATCCAAGTTAGAGCAATGTTGAGCAAAGAATGCGTAAAACTTTCAGTCAAAGTTAAAAATCCTGAATGCTAATACATCTCCACAATAATGGATTTTTAACTCCAAGGTGCACACAAGGGTCTATCAGCCTGGAAGTTTGTTTAGAAACTTTTTCAAGAACTTGACATACGAGGCCACTACTGTCAGTTCTGAAGTCACTGGTCCTTTTGACTGACACTAAGCCACTTCAGGTCAACACCAAAGCCATGACACCAACAAAGTTCAACATCAAAGCCATGACTCACACAGAGGATGGTGTTGGTTAAAGGTCTGAACACCAATAGTGCCAACACCGATGACAGCACCATGGGGGTCAGTGCTGATCGTGGGACTGAGCCAACAAAAACATCTCCATTTTTTTCCCTAGGTGTCTTTGACTTCAAAGGGATTGGGGTCAAGAGCACCCTGCACCAAGAGGGGTGGTGCCAATTGAAGAAGAAGCACTAGTGCTAGCACTGAAGACACTGGGTACACACTCATCTACAATATGTCCAGCTCTGATACCAGGCATGGGGAAAGAGCACATGACTGAAGAGATCAGGACCTTCTCTAGCCACTCTGGATACAGATGGGAAAGAGAGGTCCTGATCATTCAGTCCCAATCTAAATGTGCAGAGGAACCCCCTCTATTGACCTAGACAATCTAGATGACATCACTATAGAAGACTGAGACTCTAAGTTCCAGAACTTTTCCTACTTCAAGGGGAAATTGCTGTGTCCTCTGTTTGTGACAGGCTCACAAAGGACATAAATCTCAATCCTTGATAGGGGGACTAACTGCGCTTTTTGGAGGACAGAGCTACTCTTAAAAGAGAAGAAATGTTCTGAAGAACCATGATGAAGATCATTTCTCTGTGCATTTTTTGCTCTGACTTCCTTGAGACATCACTTTCATTTTTGATTTTTGTCTTGCTTTCCCTGTTTTTGACCATGTGCTTCTAAAAATCCTTTCAAAGTCATTCTTTCATTCTTAAATTATTCAATAGCTTAAGTTTTTACAAATCTTACAAATGGCACACCGGCAGTCTATCCCCAAACAAGCAATATGCATATTCCATGTGCATCCTGGTAAGGCATCTCATGCCTGTATTCATAGGTTCATAAGTGTATACTAGGCTAACAACCACCAGGACCTTTATACGACTAGACATGCAATCCAGCCTAATTGTATCCCTATGTATCATGGGGATTTATTAGGAGAGGTACATTAGAAAGTTTCTAGAGGTTGTTTGGGGGGGGGTATGTTTAGGAATTGCTGTCTGCCTCTGTCAGCCAGAGACATGGGCCCAAACCAGAGGTGAATCTATGATTTCCTATCCATTGGTCAAGGTTATGCTTAAATAGGGTAAGTGATGGATTCTGTTTCTCATGAACAGGGAGCCTGTTCCAGAGCATGGGAATCTTCTGAAACACATATTTGTCTCACCAACATGTTTTATTTATATCACAAGCAAGACTTAAATCCCTGGGTATAGTGGTTCTGATGCTGTTCATTTTGCAAATGTGCAAAAGCTCCATCAGAGCTGGATCTGAGTATGCCTTGTATAACAGGCATAAATCACCTCTCAGTAACCTGTAAGAGACTGAGTAGAGACAGGGCATTAAGATGATCTGTACAGGACAATGTATTTATAGCCTGTATTTCCCTGGTACGGAGCCCCTGTAGGCATTCCAACTGTTGCGTATGTTTGGTCAGGTACATGCTGAAGGGGTCATTATACTCAGTGATGGTTCTGATAATATAAAATGGCACTATGACTTCCTTGGACCTGGATGCTTTGCCTTTACTTGTAAGTTCAGAGGCACTGAATGATTTTCTTATTACCATGGTTACATATTGGGTAAAAGGCAGATTACTGCATATACGTGTTCCTAGATCCCTCACTACTGGGTTAACTCTTAGGAGTGTCTTATCAGTGGAGTAATAAGCCTTGGTGGCAGTTTTCCCAAAAGCCACTATAATGCATTTAATGGCACTGAGATTTAATACTTGACTTTGACAAGAGTCATTTGTCTGTGTTAGACCCTCTTGTACACTATTTGTGTCATGGGGGAAATTATAATAGCTTCCAATTTGCAGTCATCTGCACACTTGGTCAGCCAAAAGCCCTTGACATTAGTCATTACCTGCAAGAAGTAGATGTCAAATAGGAGTGGTTCCACCATGGAGCCCTGAGGTACCTTTCTGGTGACCATTGTCTCAGCTGAGGTGGTGTCACGAGTCTTGTCTTCCTGCGTCCTGTCTTCCTGAGTCCTGTCTGTGAGTCAGCTGGCAATCCAGTGAGTTATATAGGGGTTTGGGCCCACTTCACTGAATTTGTCAACTATTCTTGAGTGGGGTTTTGTATCAAATGCCAACAATCAAACATTTGCAAAAACCCAAGGCCTTGTCTATATTGATCTGGATGAAAACATTAAGTGAAAACACAAATAACATTCAAACAAAAAAAGCACAACCACTACCACAGTGAGAAAAAAATGCATCCATATGTTTGTTAGACTTTTGCAATTAATACAGCAGCAAAACAGTCAAAACAGACTAAGTGCTAACTAACAAGAGGAAAGAGTAGGCAACTGAAGTACAGATAGCAAACTCCTATTACATAGCCAAACAGCAAAGCTTTCAAAACAGACTAACTACTAACTAACAAGAGGAAAGAGTATGCAACTGAAGTACAGATAGCAAACTCCTATTACATAGCCAAACAGCAAAACTGTCAAAACAGACTAACTACTAACTAACAAGAGGAAAGAGTAGGCAACTGAAGTACAGATAGCAAACTCCTATTACATAGTCAAACAGCAAAACTGTCAAAACAGACTAACTACTAACTAACAAGAGGAAAGAGTAGGCAACTGAAGTACAGATAGCAAACTCCTATTACATAGCCAAACAGCAAAACTGTCAAAACAGACTAACTACTAACTAACAAGAGGAAAGAGTAGGCAACTGAAGTACAGATAGCAAACTCCTATTACATAGCCAAACAGCAAAACTGTCAAAACAGACTAACTACTAACTAACAAGAGGAAAGAGTAGGCAACTGAAGTACAGATAGCAAACTCCTATTACATAGCCAAACAGCAAAGCTTTCAAAACAGACTAACTACTAACTAACAAGAGGAAAGAGTATGCAACTGAAGTACAGATAGCAAACTCCTATTACATAGCCAAACAGCAAAGCTGTCAAAACAGACTAACTATTAACTAACAAGAGGAAAGAGTAGGCAACTGAAGTACAGATAGCAAACTCCTATTACATAGCCAAACAGCAAAGCTTTCAAAACAGACTAACTACTAACTAACAAGAGGAAAGAGTAGGCAACTGAAGTACAGATAGCAAACTTCTATTACATAGCCAAACAGCAAAGCTTTCAAAACAGACTAACTACTAACTAACAAGAGGAAAGAGTATGCAACTGAAGTACAGATAGCAAACTCCTATTACATAGCCAAACAGCAAAACTGTCAAAACAGACTAACTACTAACTAACAAGAGGAAAGAGTATGCAACTGAAGTACAGATAGCAAACTCCTATTACATAGCCAAACAGCAAAACTGTCAAAACAGACTAACTACTAACTAACAAGAGGAAAGAGTAGGCAACTGAAGTACAGATAGCAAACTCCTATTACATAGCTAAAAAAGTGCAAGATAATCAGGGAAGGAAAATTGTGTCTACCAATAAGGAATCATGATGGGAGGTGAAGGATAACTGAATTAATAAAACAATACAACTAACTAAATAAGCTAGTTTGTTTATTTATTATTTATTTATTGACATTTGATTAGTGGGAAAATCAGACTGGGTAGGAGCCCATTTTCAGCATATGCCTGGGGAGAAAAGCTCAAAAGTATTGCAAAACATTTTAAGAACAATAATTTTACAGTCTTTAAAAATAATAAAACCAAATGATAACAAATTAGACATAATACGAAAACACTGGTTAAGAATAGATACAAGTCATGTGTCAGTGATTTAATAGTTAAGAGAAATTTTAGCCAGTTTATAGAGAAATTAAAGGTAAGTTAGTATAATACAAACAGGAAATGCAATATGATGTGAGAGGAAAATCAGGCTTATGGTATATTTAGAGAGAAGTCCAGGGGAGAAAAATTGATAGAGGTAAGGAAATATGAGAAGAGAGTAAGGAGACGTAAGGTATAAATCAGTATTTGTTCATAGTTAGGGATATATCTTGTCCTGGCTTTAAGCAAGATCAGAGGAAGCTTTTGGTTGAGCGGCCACAGTGGTGCAGTGGTTAGCATTGCCACCTCACAGCAAGAGGTTCTTCGGTTCAATTCTTGGCTGGGGTGCCTTCTGTGTGGAGTCTGCATGTCCTCCCTGTGGTTGCGTGGGTTTCCTATGGGTACTCCGGTTTCCTCCCAAAGACATGCAGTAGGTGGATTGGACACTCTAAATTGGCCCTAGGTGTGAGTGTTTGCCTTCTGTGGAAGGTTGGGTGCCGGGCTGGCAACTCAACACTGTAAAACTCCACTGCCAATCATGAGCAGACAGATGATCCACTGTGGCGACCCCTAACCGGGAAAAGCTAGAAGAGGAAGCTTTTGGCTAGAAAATCTTTCAGAACGGTTTTGAAGGATGGGAGGGAGGGTACTGACCTGATGGATAAAGTTAATGAGTTCCAGGCCTTAGCAACATGGTAAAAGTACAGACAATGCCAGGCAGATTTGATAGGTTTGTGGAGAGACAGGAGTTTTTGGTCATTGGATCATAATGACTGCTTAGGATAATAGTTGTGTAAAAAGTTATTTAGTACTTGGCAAGCAGATGGATTCTGGATCATTTTATAGATGGTAAGAAGCTGTGTATATGTTAGTTGATGCAGTAGTTCTAACCAATTTAGGCTTTTTATGCCTATACAGAAGTGTACTTTGTTACAGCATTGTTCAAATTTTGATTTTTGTAATTCCTGAAATTTAGTAAGGATGGGAGCACCACAAAGAAATTTGGAGAGTAAATAAGCAGAGCCATACCTCTCAACTGTACAGATTTTTGCAGAATGTCCAGATTTTAGTGCCATACCTCTCAACTGCACAGATTTTTGCAGAATGTCCAGATTTTGGCCTCATATATTTTGTCTGTTTTTCATAAAATTGTGGTTTTCTGGCAAATTAGTGGTAAATCATTACAGATTGAAGTTAGAAAACAATGACAGACATTTGAGTTTCAAACTTCATATCCTTCAGAACATTCATGCTAAATCAAAACCTGTTAGTCTCTCAACTTTCTAAGTTTGTAAGAGCAATATTTAAAAACTGTCCCTATTTTGGGTCCTTTGTCCCCCTTTTATTTACGGATTTGTCCAGATTCCTTGCTCAAAGAGGTTGAGAGGTATGGCTATTGGCAAATGCAGCTTTAGCTATGTCAGTGAGAAAGTTTTTTGACTCTATAAAGCATCCCATGTTTTTGATGAGTTTTTCTTATGCAGTTTTGTATATGCAGGTCAATTTTATGATTATCATCCACAATCATCCCTGATAATTTGATATGAAAATCGACTTTAATGGTTGTATTATCGAAAGAAAAGACTTTAAATGTTTTTTCATGGGAGAGGGACTTGCGGAAAAAAAGTAGTAGTTTGTTTTTTTGGGGGGGACTGAGCATGAGTTGTGAGTTACAAAGCCATGTTTAAGTTGCTGTTAAATCTTCCTGAGTAAGATTTTGGAGGTGTGCCACATTGTCAGATGTGAAAATGAGATTAGAGTTATCTCTGTACTGTATTAGAAAGGCCTGTTGTGCGGATGTGTGGAGGCTGTTGGTGAGACTGTTAAACAGGAGGTGATCAAGGATAGAGCCTTGTGATACACTGGTGGTGACCGGGAAGTAGGGAGAGACTGCAGAGGCCCATTTTACTGACTGCTACCTATTGGACAGGTAGCTTTCAAACCAATAAAGGATGGGCTAAGAAAAACCTATTGAGGACATTTGAAGTAGAAATTTGCTATGACAAACTATGTTGAAGGCTTTAGACAAGTCTAGAAGTAAGGAGGAGACCAGTGTGCCATTTATCTCTAGCTTTATTCACACACACACACACACACACACACACACACACACACACACACACACACGCACACACACATATATATATATATATATATATATATATATATATATATATATGGGTCTACTTCATTTGACTGAAAATATAATTCACTGAAAATCAAATTACTAGGACCACTTCACTGAAAGCCCAGTTCACTGAAAACTCATTTGACTGAAACTCATTTCGTTGAAAGTTATATATGGCCTTTTCCTCCACTGTAGTGCAATCCTGGAGTTAGTATATATATTAAGGGGGGTGTGGGGGGCAAAGCCCCCTACATATATTGGTTATATATTTTCTTCTGGAAACAGTTATTCATTGGACTTGTAAGTATCAATGTGCATAGTTTAAAATGTTTATAATATGTGGGGGGCTAGTTATCAAGAATGCAAGTAAGCCATCCTTTTAGATTTTAGTGATTATAGCAACATCAGCTATTACTGTATGTGTGACACTGCCAGCCCGGCTCTCTGGAATTTTGTGGATAGTCGTGTGTCATCTGTGAATATTAATATGATCCATACGCTTATCTTACAAATGTAAGAGAACTATATGTTATATGTGTATTAAACTATTGGTGCAGACATATGTGTTGAGCAGTGTATGAACTGAGCTTCAAGAATGTAACCACAGTGTACTCTAATGGAAAAGAATAGAAATGTATATAAATTATATACCTGTGCAAATGTATGTTTAATAGTAGAAGCTAGAACATACAGAGTTAACTTGCAAAACTCTAAGAAAATAAGTTGGAATTAAAATGTTTTACAAGTGTGTGTTTATCTCTCAGTTTCAGTGAAGGAGACAGGATGTCTAGAGCTAGAAGTTTCTTTCTATTGTCTTGAAACAGAAATAATTACTAGGTTTAAAATGTAAAGTGTTTTTATTGCTCTGTAACTTGCTAGCAGCTGCACATCTGAGAGATAAGTATTTGTAACACAGAGATGTTAGTATCTGGTTAGCCTGGGAACTGAAGGCAGATGACAAAAAACTGATGTAATCCAGCCTAACCCAGCAGTAATATGTGATGTTAATTTAATAACTCTTTCAGAGACAGACTGTGCATTTTGTATCTTGTCTTGGATCTAGAAACATTCACTCATCATCAGCACTACATTTGCCTTGCTCTGTAAGTAAGATTTAGATATAGTATTTCTTTTAGAGATGGATAGCAATATAGTAAAGATTAATTTAGATGTTTTCTGCATTCATTTGAGACTGTCCTGCAATGTTGTTTTAAAATAATTCCTGTGATTCTGAACTCTGTAGTTACAGTATTGACTGAGTATTGTCTTGTTCTTTTATTATTATTAAATATATTTAAACCTTTTAATTGTGGCTGGTTTGTTTAGAGATATTTAAGCTTTTAGAGTACTTGCACATGTATCTGGTGACACAGTACAGGCCACTCCTAATTAGCCTTGAAAGTCTTGGTCACAATTACCATTTGGATTAATAGTAACATTACACAGTAAGATTGGGCACCCTTTGGGAAGGCCTTAAAAGTAGTTGAAAAGTATTGACTGGTGGCAGCTAGTACTACCTTATAGCCTCGGTAGAAGGGGACATAGCTAGTAAACCTGTGCCAGCCTTTCCCAGGTGTGTGTTTGTGCATAAATCAAATCTCAAAGTGTGTGTGTGTGTGTGTGTGTGTGTGTGTGTGTGTGTGTGTGTGTGTGTGTGTGTGCGTGCGTGCGTGCGTGCGTGCGTGTGTGTGTGTGTGTGTGTGTGTGTGTGTGTGTTTGTGTGTGAGCTACTTGGGCAGGGACACAAAGCACTGGTTGGGCAGAGAGGGTGCTGGAGGTTTTGGCTTGGCCACTCGGCTGAGATCTCAACCCTATAGCTATGCCAGTGGAGAAGCTTTATGGGGTTCTGTAGAATGAGGGAGAAACCAGCCTTAGACTGACTGTGGTCTCTGTGTGCTCTTAAGGGAAATTGTACTTTACTGTGTGTGTACTTGTCATCCTCCCAATGTGTACGTCCCTCACTAGTGCTAGTGGTGAGGATTGAGGCTTCTTGATTACTGAATCAGTGCAGGGGCATCACAGTACGTATCTGCCATGGAAACAGAAGCAACTCACAAAATATGTCCAGGCTTCGATTTTATAACTATTAGGGTAGAATATGGACTGTGTACTCCAAAGTCAGCCAATAAATCAGTATCAACATCTCCTCTCAATTAGCTACAAGTCAAAACAACCAGCCAGAAAGCATCAACTTGTGCAAATGCAATATAAAAGTTCAGCATCCAAAGTATGAAATGATCTGCAGTACTTGAAACATCACAAAGCATGTTTTCCCCTATTATCCCTGAGAAACCTTTAAAATAATATCAGAAAGGCTATTCATGTGTTGCTTTTCCTTACTTGACAGTTTAGCACCCCCGCCCCCCAAGTTTTACTTCTACCACAGAATTTGCAAGATAACATTACACAGTTTGCTTAAACATAAGCTAACTCATACTTGGACTATGAATCTCCCTCAAATATAAGTTTGCACATTTGTCTTGCAATTAAAGAGTTGAACTGTGCAGCTGAAGTGATTATCTCATAAATATCTCCGAGCTGGTAATCTCCACACATCCTTTATATTCCAAACATGAAGTTAAAATGTATAAGGCAAACAAATGTAGATGCCTTGTGAAATATAAATGCTAATAAAGTATTATTAAAACGTTATCCTTTCAGTGATTATAATCCATTCACAGCCTTACATCACTATTGTAATATATTACAATGAATACAAACTCGGTATTATATGTTTTTTCAGACATGTCACTATACAACCAGATATGTACTATTGCAACACTTTTTTAATCCAAACTTGACCCTTCACATGATGCAAGAAATTCAGTTCTGAGTGCTTGTTTATTAAAATATTTACAGAAATAAAATAAACAGGCTTATTTATATAATTAACAATATAAATTTGTTTGTTTGTTTGTGTCTTTCAGCTTTTCCCGGTTAGGTCCGCTAATAATTGGCAGCAGAGTTTTACGTGCTGGCTTGCCGGGTCTAACACACAACCTTCAAGGAAGGAACGCCCGTTCACACATGTCGCCACACAGAAGACGCTCTAACTGAGAATCGAACGGGCAACGTCTAACTGTGAGGTGACCTAATTAACAATATAAATAACACTGAATATTTTTTTCAAGATATACAACTTACAGTTCAAACATCAATGACAACATTCTTCTGCATCATCTAAGGCTTTTCTGACATCATGCAATAGTTTGCAAGTTACCTGTTTTTTGAAATGTTAATAAGCATTTCAAAATATTTCATATTTCTACAATTACTGGCAAGCAAACAACAGCCTCTTCAGTATAGTTTATCTTACATGGACAGTAACAATGTATTTTTTTGTCTCCTGCTATATCATTTCATAATATGACCTTCAATAACATGTAGCTCTCAGTTAAGGAAATATGAATGGAAATAAGAAAATATGAAGACGAAGAAACAGACAGAGGTTAATATTGAAGGGAATTTCAAATCAACAGTCGTTTCATCTGATTTTGTTAGTTACACCTTGTCATTTCTTAGACTGTCTATTTATAACTGGTAGGTCAGTTAGTTAAGAAAGCAAGTCCCAAAAAATGTCAGATGCAATTTTGATCTATGGGTGTTAAATGGAAATACGTGAAATAGATTCTGTAGGTATGAATAAATAAACCATATACCAGCTATCCTTTTGCTGCCTGTAAAGTTTGGTAAATACATTTCTCAGTAGTGTTTTCAGTACAGGAACTTTGCCATTAATTACTTTGTCCAGTAATGATGGGACAATGCATCATGCTGTTTTTTTTTTTTTTTTTTAAGGAGTAAGCTCTTTAAGCAATAACCCATGCCTGGGTGTGGGTAATGCTGGATTTACCCAAGGTTGGTGTGGTTTGGTCACGAGGGCAAAGCCCGAGTGGCCAAACAAAGACAACCGTGGGTAAATCCAGCATTACCCACACCCAGAAGTGGGTTATTGCTATTATACAATGACATTGTTTAAGAAAAAAAATACTTTTCTTAAATAATGGCATTGTATAATGCCTCCGTGCTGCCCTTCCGCAGCTGTCTGGTATTCTGCGGCAGTTCTGATGTACTGCGCATGCGTATGCTTATGCAGTACATCAGAGCTGTGGGTGGAAGCAAGATGGAGAAAGCAAGATCTCCTTCACTTTTTACAAAGTGTCTTGCTATCTTAAAGGAGTTTAACATAGAGAGACAGCTTTAAAAAAAGCAACGGAGAAAGGAAGATCTCCGTTTCTTTTTTTAAAGCTGTCTCACTATGTTAAACTCTTTTAACATAGTGAGACAGTTTCTAAAAAGCAACGGAGATCTTGCGTTCTCCGTTGCTGTAAAAAAAAAAAAAAAAAAAAGACATACTAATGGAAAAAGTCCGAGCGACCGAACCCTTTTCCATTAGTATAAGTCTTTGATTTACAACGTGCACGCTGAGCAATCAGCGTGCACGTTTTGGAATAATAATGGGGGGGTTGTTGCATAACGCAAGATTTAGTCTCTTTGGTAATGTGCTTATTTTTTCATGATTTTCTCAGTCTCTGTATTTCATTGTGTTTTTATGTACTATTCTTCATTCCTACTGGAAGCAAGATCAGTTATATGCTATTTAGTATGCAAATTTCCAGATTTTTAGCTGGATGTTTTTATTTTAAGGGCCTTTATTCCTGCTTTCAATGCCTGCAAGTTGAGAGGCATGGTGCACACTTAAGAGAAACAAAACAAAAATTATAAGAAATGTCGACAACTATCTGCCAGAACACAGAAAACATGAAACATTCTGCTTCCTTACAATTATCAACACTTTATAACTAAAGAATGGAATCCACTCACTCAAATGTTTCAAACAGCAATACCCACGTATACTTTATTCACAGACTTCATGTAGTTATTTCTGACTTTATGATATTTGAAGCAACTCTAATAATTTGTATCCCCATCCCAAATCCCCAAGTAATAATGGCGATAACCATCTCACAAAATAAATCAATGCAAGCACTATAGGTCATGGATGGTCAGCCTTATAGTCATCACCCAGCCTCACTCGAGCACTGACAGTAGGCAACCCCCTTACACAACATATATTTGACAAACATTTCTTATTAATATAATGATGAATAAAAGAAACATTGTCCATACGTTATGCTTGAAAGCCAAGTGACTTCCTTCTACTAAGCCTAAATATTAGAATTATATCCAGCAAAGTCCATGAACTCCATGCCACCATAGACTTGTACTCCCCAGATATAGTAATCCTGACAGAAACCTGGCTAAAACCTCACATTACCAGTGAGCAAATACTCCCCACAGGTTATGGCATACTAAGAGTAGACCGGCTAAACAAAAAAGGAGGCGGTGTAGCTATAATATTTAAACAGCATCTAAACATCCAAATCTTAAAATCATCAGCTCCACAAATAGGCAATGAAGAAATAATATATACCAACCTCAAAATAAAGCAAAACAAAACCATCAACATAATTGGATGCTACTTCCCACCTGGCCAAAACATCCCTCCACTAGAAAACCTCCTCAGCTGGTCTACCCACCATCTCCCCCAAGAAACTATCATTTTAGGTGATTTCAATATTGACTGGCAATCCTGTTCTGGCAACCATCCAACCCATCATGTAAACCTTCATGGCTTCACCCAACTAGTCCACTCGCCAACCAGGATAAATAAAAACTCCAGCAAGCACACTACCCTGGACTGGATACTAGTCAGTAAGAGCCCCAGTCATATATAACAGGCTGCTTATCAGATAGCCTCAGTGATCACTCCCCAACATTCCTACTCAAAAAATACTTATACCAAGCTAAACCTGTCATCTACCGTCAAATACATAAAAAACTAAACTTTAACCCACTCACATTCATCTCATCCCTCAAAGAATGTAACTGGCATCCTCTAAAGTACCTCAGCCTTGATGACGCAGTTGAATTTTTTAATACTACCTTCCTGAGCATCCTTAATTACCATGCCCCCATAAGACTTTCCAGAATCAAAGCACAGCCCTCTCCATGGCTACAGAAAACCACTAAGTCAGAAATGAAAAACAGGGATAAAGCCTGGGAGCACTGGCACAAAACCAAAACCCCTCAACTAGACAGAAATTCCTAGAACTACACAATAGAGTCAAAAAGCTAATAAAACAGGACAAATTCCAATACTACCAGTCTGCCCTAGACTCCTCTCAACACAGCCCCAAACAATTCTGGTCCTCCATAAACTCCATCCTCCACCCAGGTAAAGTCAGTACCCCTCCTCCTAACATCCCTTACTCCTCAGAAAATATTGCTACCTCATTCAACACACAATTCACACAAACCATACTATCACTAGCTAAACAACACAACCCCCCTCCCCTCCAACCCACACCTTCAACTACTCCCCACTGTCTTCTCTTTTTCTCGTGTACCTACCTCCAACATAAAAAAAACTGTTAACTAAAATTAAGCCCACCAGATTAGCAGCAGACAACCTCCCAAGTGAATACCTACAAATCACAGCTGATGCTCTGGCCTACACAGTATCCATCTTGATTAACCGATCTCTGTCAGAAAGCTACATTCCCACACTGTGGAAAGTATCACATATAATTCCCCTCTACAAAGGCGGACCCCCCACAGAACTAACCAATTACCGTCCCATAGCTATTCTCTCTCCACTCTCCAAAATACTAGAGAGATGCATACACTCTCAGGTCTCAGACTACCTCCTTACTAACAACCTCCTTTCCAATACTCAGCATGGTTTTCGATCAAACCATAGCACCACCACTGCCTTACTCTCCTTTACTAACACTATCCTTCAGCATAAAAAACAATGGCTATCTCTCCTGTGCTACTTTCCTAGACCTATCTAAAGTATTTGACATGGTCCCACACAAACAACTTATCTCTGTCCTCAATAACCTATCCTTCTCACAATTGGTCACCAACTGGTTTCAGAGTTACCTGTCTGACCGCCAACAATTAGTTGTATGGCAGAATGACATATCTCCCCAACTACCTGTCTCCATAGGGGTACCCCAAGGATCCATCCTTGGACCCCTACTCTTCTCTGTTTTCATGAATAATCTAGCCTCTGCCACCAAACATGGCACACTCATACAATACGCAGATGACTCAACCATCATCTGCTCAGTACAGTCCCTACCCAAACTGCAAAAAGTCACACAGGAAGCCTTTTCCTCTGTTGAAACTTGGTTATCCGATGCCCAATTAATACTCAACCCAAATAAAACTAAACTACTCATCTTCCAACCCACCAAACATACTCAAAACACTTTTAATATCACAGCAAAAGACAACACCACTATATACCCAACTGAACACACGAAATTGCTAGGAGTGGAAATACACAATAAACTAAAATTTGACATTCACATATCCTTGACCATAAAAAAAAGTCCACAATAAACTAGGAGCGCTATACAGAAATAAGCAACTTCTCACCAAAGCAGCAAAGATTTCAATAGCAAATTCCCACCTTATTTCCACCCTACTTTATGCCTGTCCAATATATACCAACCTAAGGTAATGCGATTTAAACAAGCTAGAGACCTGCTACAACAAAATCGCCAAATTCGCCACAGGGGCATCCTATGGTAGTCACCACTGTCTCTCACTTGCTGAATTGGGCTGGCTTGAACTCCCTCACCTCCTTCAATGGTATCAACTCTCACTTGCCCACAAACTAGTAAATCATCCACTAAATGTCCCATCCCTCCAGAATCTACTCCAACTCTAATGCACCACCAGACCACTAAGATCCAGCAACAAAAATCACTTGCAGATCACTAAAGCCAATAACTCTGCTGGTGAAGCACTATTCTCTTGCACCATAGCCAAATTATAGAACTCCCTTCCACCCACAATTACCTTCATACCAACATGCACCCACTTCAAAACTTTACTAAAAGCGCACCTAAAAACATGCTGGCTATACCCTTGCAACTCCCACTCTAATATCACCCTCCCCATCCAACCACTACATTTCTTCCCACTCCACTAACTACCTTGATTATTGCAAGCTCAGATGCTCATAAGCCAGTACTTATTATACAGCAGGAACTTCTTCTTGTAACATTTGTTAATGTCTGTCATGTACTTCACAGATAAAGATTCTAGTTGTCTACTGATGTACTATGTTCTTCATCCGTAAATATGTTGCAAGTAATTGCTATGTAAATTGTTAATCGCTATGTAATCCAATGTAACTACTGTCTGTTTATTTTAACTGTGGAGCTTTTCTCCCCGGGCCTCCGCTGAAAATGGACCTATGTCCAGTCGGACACTCCCGGTCAACAAATATAAATAAATAAATAAATAATTAAATAAATAAATTGAATTAATGGATCTTTTAAGAACCACAGATAAAGTGAGGAAATGCGGAAAGAATCCATTGATCCAGATGTTTACAAGACATTCCTAACCCTTAAACGCAATGTAAACTAAAAGTGCACGAGTCAAAATCAGCTTAACTTGTATCTCAAACAAGAGACCCACATATTCTGAAAAGTAATGAAATATGTCACTTTCTTTAGAAAGTCCAGTTCTAATAATGCAATCCTCTTGTTTAATACCGCTCTTCTTCTTCACGAATTCAAAACACTAATTAGGAGCCCCCCCTCACCTATCAAATCCACCTTTACAGGCAGCTCATACCACACAAATACATTTTCACACCAATGTACAAATAAACCAAAATATACAAAACTCATCACCTACACAAAACAAATCCCTACCGTGTTTCAGGCAATAACTACCAAACTCATTACAGAACTACACTGACAACTAAAAAACCCAAATTAAACTATATAACCCTCCTTTCTTCAGGCCACTGCTACCCAACTGGCTAAGCAAGTGGCACAAATATTCAATGTTCCCTAAAAATAGGATTAGCCCTCTTTAGGTTTAAGCATATTAACTTAATTCCAACCCCCTCTCAAAAAAAACCCACATCAATTCCTACGGACTTTACTCCCATTTCACTGTTCTGTCCTATAACTAATCTTTACACAGCTGATTGATTATTTGAGTAAGTATTGACACTAAATCATCCCTATCACATTTTCTAAGATTGGCACAATATATTAACAGCTGTCAGAAATAGACCAAGGAGGGAATTCAGAAATGAGCATCATGTTTTAATTCAAGACTCCGAGAAGTGCGGAAAGCACTGAAATGTGAGAAATGATCTTTTCATCAAAAAGGGGGGGGGGCTTTGATTTCAATTCTGCTTAAATGTTTCCAGTTGCACTTATAGTGACCTGTGTGGTCATACTGTTGTCATTATTATTCATTCTTATTCTGCTTGTTATAATTTTCTGCATTTTTTTTTCTGTGTGGGAATTGTGAATTAAAACCAATTCCTTCACTTGTTTTCACAAGTAAATGTGTTTTATCCCCAAAACAACTGAGCACTTTCATCCAACAGAAATAAACAGACTTTATCAAAACTGTTAAAGATGTTTCAAGTACTGTAAGCTCTAATCATCCTCATTTACACACTATACTGCACTTACAGATCCTTAATTGAAAAGCTAGCTGTTGGTATGTTTTACTCACTCTAGGGCCTTATTTTATTTATTTATTTACCATTTATTTATCGGGTAAATGTTCGACTGGGCAGAGATAGCTCCTTTTCAGAGGAGACATGAGGAGAAAAACTCCAGTACATACACATGGTTATACAAGCAAAAAGAAAAAAATCTCCAGTACATACACATAGTTATACAAGCAGAAAGAAACCATATAGTATGTTTACATATTTATACAGTCACTATAACTATAGATCTAAGCTCAGTAAAAAACAGATACAAAAAGCATTTTATATTATTGATTACACACAAGAATTTATTTATTTCTTTGCTTAGAATTATCAAATGAAAAGGTGGTATCCCTGAAAAGGGGGTTCATAGGTTCATAGGTTGGTACTAGGCTATCAGCCCTAGGGCCTATGCAAGCCTAGCCATAACAATTCCCTGGCTATTTCTTCCCACACTATTTACTTCCCTGGACCCCTGTCAAGCAGGGCGACTGATGTGATCCCTGGGGTGAATTTTCTTTCTCCTATCCAATCATCAAGGTTCCTTTTGAAGAGGGCCAAAGAGGCACACTGCTTGACATGTATGGGCAATCTATTCGAGAGTCTGGGGAGTCTCTGGGTCAGGAACCTATCCCTCCAGCATGTTTTGTTTATTGTGATGACAAGGTTTAGATCCCTGGAGCGTGTGGCTCTGAGGGATTGGGGTTTCTTTAAGTGCAGCATGTGATATGAGAGCATGTTGAGAAGCATAAATGGAAGATAGAAGTAGAAAAAAGGTTAGTCTGGTGGAGAACAGCAGCATATCCAGTGAATCAAGAAGTATTGTTTTTAGGGCTTGCTGGAAATTATGAGTGCTATTGATGGCTAGTTTATGTTGAGGTAAAATGTTCCGGCATTTAGAGATTTTGCAACAGTATAAGGAGTCATCATACCAGTTGTGAGATTTGTTAACTTTGAGTAGTACCGTGTCTGCTGACTTTAGAGATGTAGGGTTTGTATATGGTTGGACTAGGTTCCTTAGAGCTGGGCAGTTGCTCGGATTATACATAACTGAATGGGCGATTAATAGTCAATTTAGTATAAGTACGTTTGGAAGTTCTAGCCAGTTAGGTTGATGAAGGGGAATACAGTGAATTGTCTTTTGAGGGTGGTTAGATGCAAATGTGGCTATCTTATTGTAGCAGGATTCAAGGTTGTTAATTTTGGTTTTGTAAAGGTTGGTGAATATTTGTGAACAGTATAGTAGTGAGGAAAGAAGTTGGGTTCTTGCTATAGCCAGTCTGGTATGGTTGGTAAGATAGGGCCTGTATAGAGTATCAAGTTTTATATGTAGTTTTTTGATCGTCAGTGCTATGTGTTTGTCAAACCTTAATGCATAGTCAGTAGTGACCCCAAGTAGTTTTGTATATTCGCCAAGTTCTATTTTAGTGCCATTGGAAGAAAGGATATTAAGAGGAGGTTGATTGTTTAAGATGGAAACATCTGAGAATATCATGAGCTTAGTGTTGTTGGAATTTAAAATAAGTTGATGGGCTGCAAGGTATTTTTCTATGTTCCTAAGGGCAGTCTGAGTTTTTCCTTGAAGCAAATTAATATTGGAAGCGGAGCAAATAAGGGTGGCATCATCTGCGTATTGTATGATATTGGCTGGGCTAGTGGCTGAGTAGAGGTCATTAGTGAAAATAGTAAAGAGCAGCAGCCCAAGGATCGAGTCTTGAGGGACTATGACTGATACAGGAATTGGGGGGGAGAGTTTGTTTTCCCATAAGGTAGCCTGGTTATGGTTTGAGAGATAGCTATGGAACCAGTTTAGGGCTTCAAGACAGAAATTACAAGAGGACAGTTTATTTAATAAGATTTGATGAGATATGATGTCAAAGACTTTTGACTTATCATGTTGGTTATTGTTTTTGAGCTGATTGATGGAGTTGGTGAATGTTATAAGGGCTGTATTAGTACTGTGCTTTGGTCAAAAGCCATGCTGTGTATAAGATAAGAGGTAATTATTCCGGAAGTAGCCTAATATTTGCTTGTGGATACACTTTTCTAGTATCTTTGCTAGAGGTGAGAGCATGGCTATTGGTCTATAGTTTGAGATGTCTTTACAGGATCCTCCTTTATGAAGTGGGATGATGCAAGATATTTTCCAGAGGTGGGGTGCATACTGTTCAGAGAGAGAATGATTGATTAGAATAGATATAGGGCAGGCAATGGAAGGGGCAGCTAGTTTAAAAAAGTCTACAGGTAGTTGATCAGTGGCAAGAGTGCACGGTTTTACCTTTGTTAGTAGGTTTAGAATGAAAATGGTTTGGATGAGCTCAAATTTTAGATGGGAGGGTAGTTGGGTAGATGGAGTAGATACAGAAAGAGGAGAGTTAGTAGTACTGTTTAGAAGTGAGGTTTTTGAGGTAATAAAATGGGTTTTGAATTGAGTGGCTATGCAGTCTGTGGTATTAGTTGTTGTAGGGGCTGGGGTAGTGAGCTTTCCAGGTTTAAGAAGGTGGTTAACTGATAACCAACATTTTTGTGGATTTGTTTGGTATTTTCGTTGACAAGCTTGAAAGTATTTTTTTTATCTAGTTTGATTTGTTTCTTGGTCTGATTTCAGAGCTGTCACTAGTAGTGCGATTATCATTAGTTTTGTCAGAGCGATAACACGACCATGCTCTATCAATTTCCTTGAGTAATAGAAGTGCTTCTTTTGCTAACCAGGGGAGTATTTTGTTTTTTGTACAAATTTTCCTAAGTAGGGCAAACTCATTCAATGTTTGTAGAAAAATATTATTAAAATATTGTATTGCTAGGTCCAGTTGTAGGGTTTACAGGGGTGCCCAGTTATGTTGTTTTAAGATAATATTAAATATTGATGGGGAAAATTGTTTTTTATTCTGAATATAGCTAAATGTGATATTGCTGCAGTTATTTAAAAATTGTCTTATTAGATACGCTGGGAAGTGATCACTTAAAGTGTCAGATAGACAGCTGGCATCATATTTAATGACAGATTTATTTGTTAAAATCCAATCAAGGGCGGAATGTCTATTTGTGTGCTTGACAATGCATGTTAGATGGAGTTGTATAGGTTTACAAAGTTTGCTGGAGAATTAGAGGAACAAATGAGCCAGTCAAGGTTATAGTCACCAAGTATTATTGTTTCATGGTTGAAGTTAGTGGAGGCCCATTGAAGGATGTGTTCAGTATTTGAGGGTTATTGGCAGGGGGAGGTACATAGCTATATTGATGATAGATTTATGCTTGCTTATGTTCAGTCTAGCAGTTATAGTTTCTGCATTAGAGAGACTGGGTGGGATGATGTTAAGCTGAACTACCTTGAGGTTATCTTTGAACATGAACATTCTTCGTCTTGTACTTTCATTCACTGTTGTAGAAGAATTGTGACCTACTGCTGGATCTTTGCCTCATTTAATTATTTATTACTGTATTTTCCATGAACAGTGTAACTGGTAAATTTCTGCCTAATCTGGTACCTTAGACTGTACTGGGACTGCAGTAGTGGCAGTATTGTAATTCTTGCTGCAGGATATGTACTTCTGTGCTTCTACATCTGTATGTATTCCAGTTTTGCTGCTATAGTATTACATTCTGGGTATCATTTGCCTACATAAAATTGCATTACAGTACCTTTCTAGTTGTTACATTGTTGTTTTTTCCCCTGTCTGCCCCAACCCCCACTGATACATTGCCACTATAAACTCAGCACATTTGAATTGCTTTTGGCTCATTCCCACACAGCTCAGCAATAGTTGGCATCATCTCCTGTGCACTTGGAGTGTTTTTGTTGCATTTCATGTCATCCAGTCTGAAATAAGCACTTTTACTTGAAAATTTGCACTTCTTAATGTCATTTAAATTTACAGATATTGCTTTCTTGAATAATTTATTACATTTATCTGCATTTTAAGATTAAAATGCATTTGTTTTCCAGTGTTTTTGCTGCCTGATTGAGTTGCTTAAAATTTGCCATAAAAGTGCTGTCTTAGTTGTTGAATTGATCTCTGTTATCTTTTCAGTTTTATGTAAACTTTGTTTTACATTAAGAAGGCTTGAGATTACTTTATCTAGTGGCAGTAGGGGGTAGCCTGGGCTGTCTGAGTTACAAAACACCCAGGGAGGCTTAAAATAAAGTTGTTTGATTGGCTGGAGGGCTATTTGCATTTAGCAGAGCCTTGAGTAGATGCGGGCAATTAGAAACTAAGTTTCCCCAATAAAACTACTTCTAAAACTGTACCCAGTAACTCAGTTGTGCAAAAGAGCAACTAATTTGTGCACTGAGGAGCACCACCCTATGAATCTACTCCTACATAGCATAATTTTGGTGTCTAGCCTGAAAAGCACTCAAGCTACCTGCTATACAACCCTGCCACACCCTTGTAGTTCACCCACAAGGACTTGAGATCATACATATGCACTTTCCCAATTTTTCCATCATCATTCTGGTGGATATGGGCACCCTGAGGCAATGTAACAATTGCCTCATGTTCAGTGACAACCAACTAATCCCTACAGAAAATTATACAGTATATGAAAAATGTAATTATCGAATGTCACTGGAAGCAAGCTTCTCACATGTAAGTACTCAAAATAATGATCAGGTTGTCAGTAACACACACACACACACACACACACACACACACACACACACACACGCACACACACACACACACACACATGCACGCACACTGTGAGACATATGGATTAAACCTCCAACAATTCATGCATGTAAGGCCAGGTGCACAGCAAACAGACCAATTAATATACACCAACACAACAGCCAGCACTTCTCACACTATGGTGAATAGATAGTTAATAATAAGCACAATTCCTTATTAAGTAAACATAACTTTATTCTGCCATAACAGCATACTGGTTTGGGCTTAATTAGCCTTCATCAGTGCTTCATTTCCAACAAACAATGTTACAAGACTTAAATATATACCCCTTGCAAATGACTGGTCTCTTATAAATTCTCATTAAGTCCAGGAGGGAACAAGGCTCCCAGCTTCATAATCTAACCTTTCTCTTTATTATTTAACATAGTGTGCCAGCCTCCATTGTTATCCCTGTTTAACAAAATCTTATCAATAATAACAAAATGAAACATTGCAATTTTGTGCTGTAAAGTATGTTTCTATAAAGGATTAGATCCTATGGCACATCTAATGTCACTAAGATGTTCAGAAATCCTGAGTTTCAATGAACGTGAAGTTTGTCCAACATAAAATGCTGAACAGCTGCATGTGGCCAAATATATAACACATTCTGAATCACAATTGCCAAAAATATTAATTTGATACACCTTTGATATATTAGAAGATGAAAAGCATACAGCCTTAGGATCATATTTACAAAAACTGCAATGACCACAGGGATGGCAACCTTTCACTACTGCACCTCTTAGAGTTAACTGTCCCAAAGATAGTTTAGCTAATTCACTTTTCTTATAGTGATTAAACCAGTCACCCAAAGTTTTGCACCTTCTAAAAGAAAAAAGACATCTGCCAGGTAATACGTTTTTTAAACGATCATCCATCAATAGAATGTATCAGTATTTTGGAACCAGATCCATGAAAAAACTAGTATTACAACTAAAATTTGTGATAAGCCTGGGGTGGGGGTCCAATCAAATCTTTTCTTGTTTGGTATTGTAATAATTGCTCCCTAACAACATTCTTTATTGAGTCACAGACATTTTGTACATCAGATTGCTTAAATCCCCTGTCACAAAACCTCCTCACCATGTCCTGCATTTCAGCATTATATACCAGTTCAGAAGAACATATTCTTTTTAATCTCATAAAGTGAGATTTTGGTATATTTCTTATAACATGTGGGGGGAGGTGACAACTACTCACTTGCAAAAGAGTATTTACCTGGGGAAATTTCATAAAGATATGACTACTCAAAGTCCCATCTTCCATAACAGTAACTAAGACTAAGATTACTGTTTTTATAATTTAATATATATAAAGCACTTTGTCTATTCAGAATCTTCAGAAATCTTTTTCTGTTTAAAAACTTTCATAGCTTGTTGTCTTAGGCTATTGTATAAACTGAAACATTTACTCTGTGTAATTATCTCTTGGCTAGTGGGGGCTGGTTCTTTTGTGTTCTTGTAAAAAAAAAGTTGTGTTTCTGGTCTTTGGTGCAGGCTGGAGAAGTTGTTTGACCGCAACTGAGCTACAAAATATAAGTATTTTTTGATTATTTTAACAGATTACTGTTTTTATAATTTAATATATATAAAGCACTTTGTCTATTCAGAATCTTCAGAAATCTTTTCTGTTAAAAACTTTCATAGCTTGTTGTCTTAGGCTATTGTATAAACTGAAACATTTACTCTGTGTAAATATCTCTTGGCTAGTGGGGGCTGGTTCTTTTGTGTTCTTGTAAAAAAAAGTTCTGTTTCTGGTCTTTGGTGCAGGCTGGAGAAGTTGTTTGACCGCAACTGAGCTACAAAATATAAGTATTTTTGATTATTTTAACAGATTACTGTTTTTATAATTTAATATATATAAAGCACTTTGTCTATTCAGAATCTTCAGAAATCTTTTTCTGTTTAAAACTTTCATAGCTTGTTGTCTTAGGCTATTGTATAAACTGAAACATTTACTCTGTGTAATTATCTCTTGGCTAGTGGGGGCTGGTTCTTTTGTGTTCTTGTAAAAAAAAAGTTGTGTTTCTGGTCTTTGGTGCAGGCTGGAGAAGTTGTTTGACCGCAACTGAGCTACAAAATATAAGTATTTTTGATTATTTTAACAGATTACTGTTTTTATAATTTAATATATATAAAGCACTTTGTCTATTCAGAATCTTCAGAAATCTTTTCTGTTTAAAACTTTCATAGCTTGTTGTCTTAGGCTATTGTATAAACTGAAACATTTACTCTGTGTAATTATCTCTTGGCTAGTGGGGGCTGGTTCTTATGTGTTCTTGTAAAAAAAGTTGTGTTTCTGGTCTTTGGTGCAGGCTGGAGAAGTTGTTTGACCGCAACTGAGCTACAAAATATAAGTATTTTTTGATTATTTTAACAGATTACTGTTTTTATAATTTAATATATATAAAGCACTTTGTCTATTCAGAATCTTCAGAAATCATTTTCTGTTTAAAAACTTTCATAGCTTGTTGTCTTAGGCTATTGTATAAACTGAAACATTTACTCTGTGTAATTATCTCTTGGCTAGTGGGGCTGGTTCTTTTGTGTTCTTGTACAAAAAAAGTTGTGTTTCTGGTCTTTGGTGCAGGCTGGAGAAGTTGTTTGACCGCAACTGAGCTACAAAATATAAGTATTTTTGATTATTTTAACAGATTACTGTTTTATAATTTAATATATATAAAGCACTTTGTCTATTCAGAATCTTCAGAAATCTTTTTCTGTTTAAAAACTTTCATAGCTTGTTGTCTTAGGCTATTGTATAAACTGAAACATTTACTCTGTGTAATTATCTCTTGGCTAGTGGGGCTGGTTCTTTTGTGTTCTTGTAAAAAAAAAGTTGTGTTTCTGGTCTTTGGTGCAGGCTGGAGAAGTTGTTTGACCGCAACTGAGCTACAAAATATAAGTATTTGATTATTTTAACAGATTACTGTTTTATAATTTAATATATATAAAGCACTTTGTCTATTCAGAATCTTCAGAAATCTTTCTGTTTAAAAACTTTCATAGCTTGTTGTCTTAGGCTATTGTATAAACTGAAACATTTACTCTGTGTAATTATCTCTTGGCTAGTGGGGGCTGGTTCTTTTGTGTTCTTGTAAAAAAAAGTTGTGTTTCTGGTCTTTGGTGCAGGCTGGAGAAGTTGTTTGACCGCAACTGAGCTACAAAATATAAGTATTTTTGATTATTTTAACAGATTACTGTTTTATAATTTAATATATATAAAGCACTTTGTCTATTCAGAATCTTCAGAAATCTTTTCTGTTTAAAAACTTTCATAGCTTGTTGTCTTAGGCTATTGTATAAACTGAAACATTTACTCTGTGTAATTATCTCTTGGCTAGTGGGGCTGGTTCTTTTGTGTTCTTGTAAAAAAAAAGTTGTGTTTCTGGTCTTTGGTGCAGGCTGGAGAAGTTGTTTGACCGCAACTGAGCTACAAAATATAAGTATTTTTGATTATTTTAACAGATTACTGTTTTATAATTTAATATATATAAAGCACTTTGTCTATTCAGAAACTTCAGAAATCTTTTTCTGTTTAAATCTTTCATAGCTTGTTGTCTTAGGCTATTGTATAAACTGAAACATTTACTCTGTGTAATTATCTCTTGGCTAGTGGGGGCTGGTTCTTTTGTGTTCTTGTAAAAAAAGTTGTGTTTCTGGTCTTTGGTGCAGGCTGGAGAAGTTGTTTGACCGCAACTGAGCTACAAAATATAAGTATTTTTGATTATTTTAACAGATTACTGTTTTATAATTTAATATATATAAAGCACTTTGTCTATTCAGAATCTTCAGAAATACTTTTCTGTTTAAAAACTTTCATAGCTTGTTGTCTTAGGCTATTGTATAAACTGAAACATTTACTCTGTGTAATTATCTCTTGGCTAGTGGGGCTGGTTCTTTTGTGTTCTTGTAAAAAAAAAGTTGTGTTTCTGGTCTTTGGTGCAGGCTGGAGAAGTTGTTTGACCGCAACTGAGCTACAAAATATAAGTATTTTTGATTATTTTAACAGATTACTGTTTTTATAATTTAATATATATAAAGCACTTTGTCTATTCAGAATCTTCAGAAATCTTTTCTGTTTAAATCTTTCATAGCTTGTTGTCTTAGGCTATTGTATAAACTGAAACATTTACTCTGTGTAATTATCTCTTGGCTAGTGGGGGCTGGTTCTTTTGTGTTCTTGTAAAAAAAAAGTTGTGTTTCTGGTCTTTGGTGCAGGCTGGAGAAGTTGTTTGACCGCAACTGAGCTACAAAATATAAGTATTTTTGATTATTTTAACAGATTACTGTTTTTATAATTTAATATATATAAAGCACTTTGTCTATTCAGAATCTTCAGAAATCTTTTTCTGTTTAAAAACTTTCATAGCTTGTTGTCTTAGGCTATTGTATAAACTGAAACATTTACTCTGTGTAATTATCTCTTGGCTAGTGGGGCTGGTTCTTTTGTGTTCTTGTAAAAAAAAAGTTGTGTTTCTGGTCTTTGGTGCAGGCTGGAGAAGTTGTTTGACCGCAACTGAGCTACAAAATATAAGTATTTTTTATTATTTTAACAGATTACTGTTTTTATAATTTAATATATATAAAGCACTTTGTCTATTCAGAATCTTCAGAAATCTTTCTGTTTAAAAACTTTCATAGCTTGTTGTCTTAGGCTATTGTATAAACTGAAACATTTACTCTGTGTAATTATCTCTTGGCTAGTGGGGCTGGTTCTTTTGTGTTCTTGTAAAAAAAAAGTTGTGTTTCTGGTCTTTGGTGCAGGCTGGAGAAGTTGTTTGACCGCAACTGAGCTACAAAATATAAGTATTTTTGATTATTTTAACAGATTACTGTTTTTATAATTTAATATATATAAAGCACTTTGTCTATTCAGAATCTTCAGAAATCTTTTCTGTTTAAAACTTTCATAGCTTGTTGTCTTAGGCTATTGTATAAACTGAAACATTTACTCTGTGTAATTATCTCTTGGCTAGTGGGGGCTGGTTCTTTTGTGTTCTTGTAAAAAAAAGTTGTGTTTCTGGTCTTTGGTGCAGGCTGGAGAAGTTGTTTGACCGCAACTGAGCTACAAAATATAAGTATTTTTGATTATTTTAACAGATTACTGTTTTATAATTTAATATATATAAAGCACTTTGTCTATTCAGAATCTTCAGAAATCTTTTTCTGTTTAAAACTTTCATAGCTTGTTGTCTTAGGCTATTGTATAAACTGAAACATTTACTCTGTGTAATTATCTCTTGGCTAGTGGGGCTGGTTCTTTTGTGTTCTTGTAAAAAAAAGTTGTGTTTCTGGTCTTTGGTGCAGGCTGGAGAAGTTGTTTGACCGCAACTGAGCTACAAAATATAAGTATTTTTGATTATTTTAACAGATTACTGTTTTATAATTTAATATATATAAAGCACTTTGTCTATTCAGAATCTTCAGAAATCTTTTTCTGTTTAAATCTTTCATAGCTTGTTGTCTTAGGCTATTGTATAAACTGAAACATTTACTCTGTGTAATTATCTCTTGGCTAGTGGGGGCTGGTTCTTTTGTGTTCTTGTAAAAAAAAAGTTGTGTTTCTGGTCTTTGGTGCAGGCTGGAGAAGTTGTTTGACCATAACTGAGCTACAAAATATAAGTATTTTTGATTATTTTAACAGATTACTGTTTTTATAATTTAATATATATAAAGCACTTTGTCTATTCAGAATCTTCAGAAATCTTTTCTGTTTAAAACTTTCATAGCTTGTTGTCTTAGGCTATTGTATAAACTGAAACATTTACTCTGTGTAATTATCTCTTGGCTAGTGGGGCTGGTTCTTTTGTGTTCTTGTAAAAAAAAGTTGTGTTTCTGGTCTTTGGTGCAGGCTGGAGAAGTTGTTTGACCGCAACTGAGCTACAAAATATAAGTATTTTTTGATTATTTTAACAGATTACTGTTTTTATAATTTAATATATATAAAGCACTTTGTCTATTCAGAATCTTCAGAAATTTTTTCTGTTTAAAAACTTTCATAGCTTGTTGTCTTAGGCTATTGTATAAACTGAAACATTTACTCTGTGTAATTATCTCTTGGCTAGTGGGGCTGGTTCTTTTGTGTTCTTGTAAAAAAAAGTTGTGTTTCTGGTCTTTGGTGCAGGCTGGAGAAGTTGTTTGACCGCAACTGAGCTACAAAATATAAGTATTTTTGATTATTTTAACAGATTACTGTTTTATAATTTAATATATATAAAGCACTTTGTCTATTCAGAATCTTCAGAAATCTTTTTCTGTTTAGAAACTTTCATAGCTTGTTGTCTTAGGCTATTGTATAAACTGAAACATTTACTCTGTGTAATTATCTCTTGGCTAGTGGGGCTGGTTCTTTTGTGTTCTTGTAAAAAAAAGTTGTGTTTCTGGTCTTTGGTGCAGGCTGGAGAAGTTGTTTGACCGCAACTGAGCTACAAAATATAAGTATTTTTGATTATTTTAACAGATTACTGTTTTTATAATTTAATATATATAAAGCACTTTGTCTATTCAGAATCTTCAGAAATCTTTTTCTGTTTAAAAACTTTCATAGCTTGTTGTCTTAGGCTATTGTATAAACTGAAACATTTACTCTGTGTAATTATCTCTTGGCTAGTGGGGCTGGTTCTTTTGTGTTCTTGTAAAAAAAGTTGTGTTTCTGGTCTTTGGTGCAGGCTGGAGAAGTTGTTTGACCGCAACTGAGCTACAAAATATAAGTATTTTTGATTATTTTAACAGATTACTGTTTTTATAATTTAATATATATAAAGCACTTTGTCTATTCAGAATCTTCAGAAATCTTTTTCTGTTTAAAACTTTCATAGCTTGTTGTCTTAGGCTATTGTATAAACTGAAACATTTACTCTGTGTAATTATCTCTTGGCTAGTGGGGCTGGTTCTTTTGTGTTCTTGTAAAAAAAAAGTTGTGTTTCTGGTCTTTGGTGCAGGCTGGAGAAGTTGTTTGACCGCAACTGAGCTACAAAATATAAGTATTTTTGATTATTTTAACAGATTACTGTTTTTATAATTTAATATATATAAAGCACTTTGTCTATTCAGAATCTTCAGAAATCTTTTCTGTTTAAAAACTTTCATAGCTTGTTGTCTTAGGCTATTGTATAAACTGAAACATTTACTCTGTGTAATTATCTCTTGGCTAGTGGGGCTGGTTCTTTTGTGTTCTTGTAAAAAAAAGTTGTGTTTCTGGTCTTTGGTGCAGGCTGGAGAAGTTGTTTGACCGCAACTGAGCTACAAAATATAAGTATTTTTTGATTATTTTAACAGATTACTGTTTTTATAATTTAATATATATAAAGCACTTTGTCTATTCAGAATCTTCTTCTGTTTAAAAACTTTCATAGCTTGTTGTCTTAGGCTATTGTATAAACTGAAACATTTACTCTGTGTAATTATCTCTTGGCTAGTGGGGGCTGGTTCTTTTGTGTTCTTGTAAAAAAAGTTGTGTTTCTGGTCTTTGGTGCAGGCTGGAGAAGTTGTTTGACCGCAACTGAGCTACAAAATATAAGTATTTTTGATTATTTTAACAGATTACTGTTTTTATAATTTAATATATATAAAGCACTTTGTCTATTCAGAATCTTCAGAAATCTTTTTCTGTTTAAAACTTTCATAGCTTGTTGTCTTAGGCTATTGTATAAACTGAAACATTTACTCTGTGTAATTATCTCTTGGCTAGTGGGGCTGGTTCTTTTGTGTTCTTGTAAAAAAAAAGTTGTGTTTCTGGTCTTTGGTGCAGGCTGGAGAAGTTGTTTGACCGCAACTGAGCTACAAAATATAAGTATTTTTGATTATTTTAACAGATTACTGTTTTATAATTTAATATATATAAAGCACTTTGTCTATTCAGAATCTTCAGAAATCTTTTTCTGTTTAAAAACTTTCATAGCTTGTTGTCTTAGGCTATTGTATAAACTGAAACATTTACTCTGTGTAATTATCTCTTGGCTAGTGGGGCTGGTTCTTTTGTGTTCTTGTAAAAAAAGTTGTGTTTCTGGTCTTTGGTGCAGGCTGGAGAAGTTGTTTGACCGCAACTGAGCTACAAAATATAAGTATTTTTGATTATTTTAACAGATTACTGTTTTATAATTTAATATATATAAAGCACTTTGTCTATTCAGAATCTTCAGAAATCTTTTCTGTTTAAAAACTTTCATAGCTTGTTGTCTTAGGCTATTGTATAAACTGAAACATTTACTCTGTGTAATTATCTCTTGGCTAGTGGGGCTGGTTCTTTTGTGTTCTTGTAAAAAAAAAGTTGTGTTTCTGGTCTTTGGTGCAGGCTGGAGAAGTTGTTTGACCGCAACTGAGCTACAAAATATAAGTATTTTTGATTATTTTAACAGATTACTGTTTTATAATTTAATATATATAAAGCACTTTGTCTATTCAGAATCTTCAGAAATCTTTTTCTGTTTAAATCTTACATAGCTTGTTGTCTTAGGCTATTGTATAAACTGAAACATTTACTCTGTGTAATTATCTCTTGGCTAGTGGGGCTGGTTCTTTTGTGTTCTTGTAAAAAAAAGTTGTGTTTCTGGTCTTTGGTGCAGGCTGGAGAAGTTGTTTGACCGCAACTGAGCTACAAAATATAAGTATTTTTGATTATTTTAACAGATTACTGTTTTATAATTTAATATATATAAAGCACTTTGTCTATTCAGAATCTTCAGAAATCTTTTTCTGTTTAAAACTTTCATAGCTTGTTGTCTTAGGCTATTGTATAAACTGAAACATTTACTCTGTGTAATTATCTCTTGGCTAGTGGGGGCTGGTTCTTTTGTGTTCTTGTAAAAAAAAGTTGTGTTTCTGGTCTTTGGTGCAGGCTGGAGAAGTTGTTTGACCGCAACTGAGCTACAAAATATAAGTATTTTTGATTATTTTAACAGATTACTGTTTTTATAATTTAATATATATAAAGCACTTTGTCTATTCAGAATCTTCAGAAATCTTTCTGTTTAAAAACTTTCATAGCTTGTTGTCTTAGGCTATTTTGTCCCACCCTCCCTCCCTGTTGGTGTCTTGCTCTTATACTTGGTGGCTTTGCAGTTGCCCGCCCCTACTGTGACACACCTCCCAGTCTAGTGTCATTAGCTCATTCTTCTTAATACAGAGAGAACATTTGATAAGGCCTTCTGTTCCTCCTTTTTACCTTTTCAAAAAGTAAAACAAAACTTTTTTTCTTCTTTGCCTGAACCTTCTTGTGTTCTGACTGTCCTTCTCAAACATATTGGAAATATACAGTATATTTCAGAGCATTTGTTATAACTGTATTTTCTATAACTGATTTAAGTATTTTTTTCTGGCTTTTTGAATATTTACTGCTTAGCGACTGCATCTTAGCCTTTTTATACAGCTCTGCATTCTATTTAAACTGTTTTTGTGTTGATTAACTGTTTTGCACTCTTAAAAGGTTATTTGTTGCTTAATTTTACCTGTAGGCTAACACACTCCAGTGTGCTAGCCACTTAAAAGCATTTATAGCATTTACTGTCTGTTTTTTTTCCTTGTCTCTGTAAAAAAAAAACAAAAAAAAAAATCTCTTGTTTTCCCACCTTACTGAACTAGAGTAGTCCAGTTTCAGAGTTGTTGATCCCTGGGCTTTGTTTTTAGTTCCTGTTACTGATCCATTGCCTTATTAGGAAGGAGGGAAGTTTCTTTGCTTACCAGTGGGAGTTGGAAGCACTGAGCAGCCTTTTGTGCGAGTTGGTGGAGTTTCAGCCAGAAACTGGTAGTCTATTGGTCATTTTGGGCCAATTCCTAGCTCCTTTCAGCCCCCCTGCTATAAAACACGCTAAACACGTGTTTTCCAGCTTGTACCAACTCTGCACAGATCCTCGTGGTGGCCTGCAGAGTGATCCAAGCAGCAGAGAGCTAAAAGAGTGACTTTCTACCAGATATAAGTATTTTTGTGGCTTTCCCACTGTTATTAAGCTAGCGACTGCATTTCGCCTGTTTACTGCTACTTTAAGTGATTTCTGCATTTTACACTGTTTATTGCACTTTAAGTTACTAATTGTTGCAAATTGTTTCTGTAGGCTACACACTAAAGTCGCTAGCCGATTTACAGCATTTATAGCATTTACTGTCTGTTTTTCCTTATCTCTGTAATAAAACAAAAAATCTCTTGTTTTCCCACTTTGCTGAACTAGAGTAGTCCAGTTTCAGAGTTGCTGATCCCTGGGCTTTGTTTTAGTTCCTGTTACTGATCCATTGCCTTATTAGGAAGGAGGGAAGTTTCTTTGCTTACCAGTGGGAGTGGGAAGCACTGAGCGGCCTTTTGTCCGATTTGGTGAAGTTTCAGCCAGAAACTAGTAGTCCATTGGTCGTTTTGGGCCAATTCCTAGCTCCCTTCAGCCCCTGCTATAAAACACGCTAAACTGTACTGCTGATCTAACCAGCATATCCTATAACTGAAAAGTTCATCTCTACTTGATTCCCAAGTAGACTATTCTCTATCTGTAAAGCCTAGCACTTACTCCTACAGTACTTGCACCTTGATAAAGCACTCTTATTATAGATAGTACCCCACCAGCCCAAAACCCACTTCCCCGAGTCCTTTGAAAGTTCTTTATCTACTACTTCTAGTATGTCGAGGGATCAGTTGCTAGTGTCCTCTCCAGCTCAACTGGTGAACCTGGGAATATTGAGGCAATGTTACAATTGCCTCATGTACCTGAACAATCCTCTCCTTCTCCCACAAAACACAAATACATGCGAGAGATGCAACTATACGGCCAAACTGGAGGCTGAGCTCTCTCAACATAGGACTGGCAAGACCAGACAGGAGGAGAAGGCAACCACACACAATACATACCCAGTCACACATGGTACCATCACAACTTCAAATCATACACATACTCACACAAAGACATACTCGGAGGCTCTGGTCAAAATTTACCAAAACAGCAGAGGCCACCAAAGCAGACACCCAAACAACTACCACCTCACGACCCAACACATGCAACACATAGACCACACAGTCAGAGTGTCAAACAGTCACAGCCCTTAAGGCCAAACAAAATGCCAGACACACTTGTCATTGGTGATTCCATAGTCAGGCACACTGGCGTCCGCTCACCAGACTGAGTAAGGAGAAGGTCACAGTAAGCTGCCTGTCGGGCGCTAGAATCCGCCACATAACGCAAGCACTCAGGTCTCTCAACAGCAGGTACAAGTCGACTCAGTCATTGTCCACGCTGGTGTCAGCGACCTGAGGCGTACCTCCTTGGACTACATGAAAAGGGACGTCGAGGAGCTCTCTGATTATGTAGCCCAGGCAGGTATGACCCTGACCTTGAGCAGTATCCTACCTTCACCTAGAATGATGCCACAATACAGTGATAAGATGATCAGCTTTAATAATTGGCTTAAATTCTGGTGTCATTCAAAGGGGATCAATGTCTGTCTGCCTGGGATGACATGCTGGACAAGCCACGCTGCTTCAAGGGACGGCTTGCACCTGTCACCCTGGGCTTCCGGATATTGGCAAAGGCTCTTGCCACCCCATAGTGCCTTTTTAGGCAAGGCTCAAATTCTAAACCTACCACCCTAGAACACCAAAAAGGAAAAAACTAAGGGTAATGCTGCTCAATGCCAGAAGTCTCAATCTCAAGATGCACGCACTCGAGGCCCTTCTCAATATGGAGAACATCGATGTCTGTGCTGTGACAGAAACCTGGTTCAAGGCTCCTGAGAGCACCCCAGCACTAACAGGTTTCACCTCATATCATACGTTCCGGCCCCAAAATCCGGACAACACCAAGAAAGGAGGGGTGTCCATATTCATAAAGGACACCCACACCTCAAGGTTGGTGGCAACGCACGATGCATCGGAGACCATCCAGGTGCAATTAACCATAGGCAAGACTGCTCTGCAATTTGTAGCATGTTACAGGCCACCCTCTCAAACTCAGGAACCTCACATGGCCTTCCTGAAAACATTGGAGGGATAAATGTATCTCCAAACACCATCATACTAGGTGACTTCAACTACCCTAATATAGACTGGGAACACTACTCAAGCCCGAACACTCTAACCCAAAGATTCCTGGAGTTCATAAACTCAAATGCCATGGAACAACTAGTCACCATCCCCACAAGAGGTGAAAACATACTTGATCTCATCATCACGAACATGGGATCAAAATGTTCAACACCGGAAGTATACCCCTCACTGGTGAGATCAGATCATAAACTAATCTCGCTGGAGGTCCTCAATCCGCCCCCACCTGAAACAAAAAAGACCACAGTGAAAAACTTCTCAAAAGCCGATTTCACTAGTGTGGTCTCCTTTAAGGCCCCTGAGCCAGTGGTAAACATTACTCAAACCGCTGAATCACTTACAAATGCCTTCTACCAGCACCTACAGGACTGCATGGATCAGGCAATCCCAAACAAAACTAAGACTCTCTGTACCAAAGGCAAGCGTCCAGTCTGGTGGACCCCAGCCATAAACAAGCTCTACAACAAAAGGAGGAAGCTACTACAAGATAGAGCAAAATCCTTGAAAGGTAAGACACCTTTGATCATTATAAGTAAAAAACTAAGAGCTCTCATAAAATCATCCAAGGCAAATTTTGAGAGAAAAATCGCCAAGGACTCTAAAGACAATCATAAGGCCTTCTTTAGCTATGTTAGAAACCTAGGAGGAAACTCCCAGATATGCTCAGAATTAGTTCAAAATGATGTGAAAATTACTGAACCTACACACATTGCTAACATACTGGCTGACAGGTTCAGTGCAAACTCCCCCCCCCCAAAAGGAGAGATATCTATTCCAGAGGATTGTAGCCCCCCAAACATCTCCAACGCCCAGGTGAGAACTGCCCTCACTAAGGCAAAAAACACAGCATCCATGGGACCGGATGGTGTCCCCGGCTGTGTGCTTCATGAACTCAACGAGGAATTAAACCCACAGTTAGGGCAGCTGTTTAATCTTAGCCTCACCTCAGGATACGTACCCAAGGAGTGGCGCACGGCGACTGTGGTCCCACTTCATAAGGGCGGTGCCTCCACAGACCCTGGAAATTACCGCCCCATTAGCTTGACAAGCCTTATCTGCAAAGCCATGGAGAGGATCATAATGGAACTCATAAATAAAGACATAGGGAACTTGCAGACTTTGGATCCAACCCAGTTTGGCTTTGTCAAAGGCAGATCCTGCCTCTTAAACTTGGTTGACTTTTTCGAGACAGTCACCAAGGCCATTGATGAGGGAAAGGCAGTCCATACAGCCTACCTCGACCTGGCAAAGGCCTTCGACACAATACCCCACTCAGGTATCATCGAAAAACTCATCAGCTTGAATGTAAACCCATACATCACAAGATGGGTTGCAAACTGGCTAGCGACAGAACCCACAGGGTCAGAGTTGCTGGAGCCATGTCAGACTCAAAGCCTGTCACAAGTGGTGTCCCACAGGGCTCAGTCCTGGGTCCACTCTTGTTCGGCATCTACTTTTCTGAAGTACAAGCAAACACAGGAGGGTTATGGCTGACAAAGTTTGCAGATGACTGCAAACTGGCGCCATAGTCGAAAACACATCTGACACAGATATCCTCCAGAAGGGCCTCACAGAAATGGATAACTGGTGCCAGAGCCATGGCCTGAAGTTAAACGCCAAAAATGCATAGTCATACCCTTCGGGAAAAACAAGGTTACCCCTAGCTACCATATAGGTGACAATCCACTGAGCACAGAAAAAGTCATCAGGGATCTGGGGACCCAAGTTGACAGTAGTCTTTCGTTTGACACTCATGTTGCTAAAGTAGTTAGGAAAACCTTCTATATCGCCCACCTGATCATGAAGGGATTCACATCTAGATCAAGGGAGGTCATCGTCCCCCTGTACTCATCACTCATTAGACCTATGATTGAGTACAATGCCCCGTTCGGAATGTATCTGACCAGACACCTGATGCAGCTTGAAAGGCCCCAAAAGTTCCTCACCAAAAGGATAAAGGGTCTCAAAAATATGTCTTATGCTGCCCGACTGAAAGAACTCCAGCTTTATTCAGTCTCATACCGCTTGCTCAGAGGTGACCTGTGCCTAACATACAAGGCCATGTCAAACCCAGATTTGATGAATATGCTTCACCTCAAAAAATCTAGATCCCTCAGAACCACAAGGGCGGGAGACTTAAACCTTGACACGGTTATAAATAGAACGTGCTGGAGGGACAGATTCATCACCCAGAGACTCCCTATGCTGTGGAACAAAATCCCGGTACATGTGAGGCAGAGCACCTCGCTGGCCTTGTTCAAGAGGAATCTTGACCAATGGATGGGAGATCGCAGATATACCCCAGGGATTACTTCAGTGTCACTGCTTGACAGAGGCACAGAAAAATGATAGGCATAGTTTTTATTCAAACTAAAGGGGTGGCGAAAGCCACATAACTATGGGCTAGGCTTATAAATGCCCTTGGGCAGATAGCCTAGTATGAACCTATGAACCTATGAACCTATGAACCTAAGACATCCAGGAATGTAATCTGTCTGGGGTCATGATGTATACTGAATTGGATAACCCATTTATTATCATTAAAGTACTCCACAAACGCCAACAAATATGTGACATCAGACCTCCAGACCAATCAACAATCATCCAAATAATGTCTCCAGATGTCCATAGATTCTAAAGAAATATAGAAATAATGTGGGACTCATCATAAATGATCTGTTCTTTAATAAAACCCATAAAGAGGTCAGCATAAATGGACACAAATGATGCACCCATAGCTGTACCCATAAGTTGTAAATAACATTTTTCTCTGAAATAAAGCACATTTTTTGTTAAAACATGTTCAGTCAAACATAATAAAAATGTGTTAAAATCCGGACTGCATATTAAGGCCCTATTCAACCAATATTCTAAGGCCAACAAGCCCCCCCCCCCCCAGTGTGGAATGTTGGTACACAGAGCTTTTACATCCAATGTGCACAATATCCAAGCATGATCTAATTGCATATGTTCAATTATGTTCAAAAATTCTGTAGTATCTTGAATCCTAGATCGTAGGTTTTAAATAATGCATAAGGAATTCAGATAGTGGTTCTGTAAAAGATCCCTTACCAGAAACAATAGACCTACCAGGTGGACAATTTGGATTCTTCTGAATCTTAGGTAAAATATATAGATTTTGTCTCATAGGATCCAGTACTGTCCACTGACAAAGTATTTCTCAGGAGATATCCTCCTCTACTGTTAACCTCAAAAAACTGTCAATTTCCATCTTAAATGTTGAAGAGGGATCCAGGTATATTCTTTGATAATACCGATGGTCTGATAACTGTTTTTGAGCTTCTGCATAGTACAAGGTCCAGTCCTAGACAACTACAGTACCCCCTTTATCCACCTTATTAATAACAACTTGTTTGTTAGAAGCCACCTTAGTAAGTTGTTTTTCCCAGTAATACAATGAGCATGATATGTGTAATGCAATTCCTTCAACAGTTGTTGCTGAAAGCTGCCCACCAATTTGTTAACAGGGTGTAAACGTGGAGGGCTTGAACCTGAACCTAGAAGTAATGCCCCTCTTGATTATGTCTATCCAGAAAGAATAATTTCAGATTTAAGAATCTGCAAAAAGATATCACATCACTGGCTAAGATGTCTTGTGGTACATTATAACATGGAACAAATCATAAACCTTTATTTAATAATTCAATATCAAGAGAAGACAAAGACACAGATGACATATTATGAAGATTCCCATTTTCCATTACTTGGTCATTGCAGGTATTGTCTCCAGGTAGAACCTCCTGCTCTGATGCTTTCTTCCAGCCCCTCTGACTGATCTAAAGGGATACCCATTGAGTTATTTTGGGAATAGGAGAAGAAGGTAAAGTCTCTGCATCAATCATAATGGCTGAAGAAAATTCTTCAGCTGAAGTCCCAGAAGTGCTATCACATTTCTTTAAAACAGATTTACTTCTCTTATACTTTTTAACGTAAAACTGCTCCTTAGTATTCACAAACTTAACCACTTTCTTCCTATCAAATTGTTTCCCACCATAATAGTCTCTAGAATTTCTAGAAAATTTCTTAAGCATCTTAGTTTTTAATTCATGCTCCACAGTGACCAACTTTTTTTGTCAGGATCTCAGTCTGCTTGCCAAATTCAACATGTTGCTCAAACTTTTTCACGGATTCATGCAACATTCTCACTTTATCACCCAGCCACTCCATTTGTCTTTCGTAAACAAAAACAAAACATTTACACAAAGCATTGATCAGGCTGTTGAGCTTCTTCCCATTCACTCATAAGTTGGTCATCCAACCCCCTTACAAAGGGCTGTAAATGAACCCTTAAACCTCTAAGGCAAAAACCTCTCATAGACTATGCTTTAAAAAGTTTGTAATGTCATACATTAGTTCTCAAATTCTTCATAGCCTCATAAAATTGTTTAAATAAATCAATACAATAAGAATTTAAAACAGTACCTGCATTGTATTTGTCAGAATTCTGTTCAAAAATGTCCATATCATTTTTATCAGCAGTCAGCCCTTTCATAAGTTGAGGCAAATCCATCGTTACCATAAAGTTATTTAAATTAAATTCAGTTATATACCATCCACCAAAAATGACAATAGAAACCCCTCTTGTTGAAGATAATGCAGCATGTGCAGACTCACCGGTACTTTCCAGAATAAACCATTTCACCGAGGTTTCTTTGGGTAGATCACAAGTGGAACAACCCAACGCTATTCCAAAAGAGTGTAGAAACAGTAACTAAATTTAATTTATTTTTCCTTCTTTTTCTCAACAGTTACAAAATAAACAGATGAGACTTCTAAATAAATTGAAATGTAGCAGCTAGCACAATTCAAAATCATACAATATAATTATTTTCCATCACACTAATATATAGAAAGCGGAAAAAAACATACACATATTTTCACAGCTCAAACACCCTTCAGGATGTCATCACAGTGAACAGGAAGAGAGCTCATTCTTCCAGTAAGGCATTCTGGATGGAAAACATCACTTCCACATTCAAAATGCCATCCAACACTGGCTCCTGTGTATTTTATAAAACACACACACACACACACACACACACACACACACACACACACACACACACACACACACACACACACACACACACACACACACACACACACATTCAAGAGCCAAAAATAAATGAAGAAAACTGAAAATAATATTAAGAGACTCCAACCAATATGTTGAATACATTTTGTATGTCTGGGAGCCTTGTTCCCTCCTGGACTTAATGAGAATTTGTAAGAGAACAATCATTTGCAAGGAGTTTGTATTTAAGTCTTGTAACATAGTTTGTTGGTAATGAAGCACTGATAAAGGCTAATTAAGCCGAAACTGGTATGCTAATAAAGTTATGTTTACTTAATAAGGAATTGTGCTATTTATTAACTATCTATTCAGCATAGTGTGAGGAGTGCGTGTTGTGTTGAGGCATATGGATGCCCCACTCACCAGGCTGAACAAGGAGAAAATTATGGTCAATTGCCTATCAAGGGTCAGGATTGGCCAAGTCACTCAGTCACTCAAGTCACTGAGTCACAAGTACCTGTATGATTCAGTCATTGTCAATGTGGATATAAATAACCAGAGAAATACCGACCTGTACCATATGAACAGACACATTATGGAGCTCTCAGACTCTATCTACCATGCTTGAATGACCCTAGCAATGAGCACCATTCTACCTTCAGCAAGGATGATGCTGCAATATGAACAGAGGATGATTGAGTTTAATGAATGGTTTAGCTCTTAGTGTCATTCAAATGAGATAAAATACTTGTTATCATGATGGGATACAATATGGTCCGACCACATTGCTTTGCCAAGGACGGTCTGACACTTTCCTCGCTGGGCTTTTGATATTGCCTAAAACATTCTCCTCCCCGCAGTTCCTTTTTTAGGCAATGCCAAATTTGATAACATTCCAATTTAGCAGCATCAGCCCAAGGGAATCTAAAGGTGTTACTGCTCAATAGCCTAATAAGAAACTCCACTCTCTCCAAGCTCTCACCTTGGAGAATGCAGATGTCTGTGTGGTTACTGAGACATGATTTCAAGCCATGGAGAGTACACCAGCAGTGTAGCGATGCAAAGACTTCCATATACTTAGACCAGCTACTGCACAGACATGGACTAAAGGTGGTGTCTCAGTCTACATCAAAACAAACATACCTCAAGGATGTTAAAACAGGATGAAATGATGGAGCTTCTCCATGTCCAAATACTATAGGTAGAATCCATATCATATCCTTGCAAGCTACAGATTACCCTTTATAACCCACAAAACCCATAGCTCATACTTAGACCACCTGTCATTCAACCCAACACCAACATTCATAGGGGACATTAACTAACCCTCAATAAACTTGGAATCCTACAAAACCCTAGTCTTGCAGACCCAGAGATTCCTGGATTGTACCCAGAAGCCATGTGCAGTCATGTTAATAGGTACATAAAGAATACTATGAAACATGCTTAGAACAAGCTCAATAAACAGATCACCCTGATGGAAGCCAAACAGAAATAGATTGCATAACAGAAGGATAAAATTAGAAGTACAACACCTAGCAGGTTAAAAACTCTCTCATCAGGTAAACAAACAACAAAGAGGGCAAATTAAGTACAGCAAAGCCAACTTTGAGTTATAGATAGCCCCTCAGGCCTATGACAATCACAAGGCTTTCTTTAGCTATGTCTGAAACCTTAAAGGTGGTATGCGAGAGTGCACAGAACTAATTGTTAATGGAGCCACTTACACAGAACCAGATTTTATAGTAAGTCTGCTGGCTGACAAATACAGCTCCAGTTTAGCTCCTTCCCCAACCACTCCTCAAAATAGTACCATCAAACCAAACCCCCCCACTTATCACTAGGGTGTATGTCTTAAATGTGCTCTATAACGCTAAAAACACTGCAACAATGAGCATCGATAATATCCCAAGATGCTCCTAAATAGCCTAAGGTATCACCTAATTGTACCTCTGGAGTCACTATTCAACCACAGCCTCCAGACAGGTTTGTACCCCATGAATGAAGGAGTGAAACAGTCATCTCTCTATATAAGGGTGATCCATCAATGGATCCTGGGAACTAGCGACTTATAAGTCTGACTAGTCTCATATCTAAAGCCATGTAAGGAATTACCATGAATATGATTGATAATGACACAGGAAACCTCAAGACACTGGACCCAACCAGGTTTGGCTTTGTTAAAGGCATATTATGCCTATTCAGCCTGGTGGATGGATTTAAAAAGGTCACCAAGGCAAAGTATGAGGGTAGAATGGTGCATACTGCCTACCTTGACCGGGCTAAGGGATTTGAAACAATACCCTACTCAGGCATTGTAAACAAACTCATAGAATTAGATATTTACCCCATGTTATATATTGGATAGTAATCTCAAATAGGACATAAGAATTTAGGATACAGGAGATCCACCTCCACAAAGAGGCCAGACAGCGGAGTCGCTTGGGGCTCTGTTCTGGAAACACTCATTTTTGGCATTTACTTCTCAGAAGTCAAAGCTAATGTCAAATGCTACTGGCTGACCAAATCTGCAGATGACTTCAAACTGAGAGGAGTCATAGAATCCTCCGAGGGTACTAACTTCCAACAGGAAGGACTAACATAGAAAAATGACTGTTGCCAAACTCATGGCTTAAAACTCAATGGGTTTCGACCATTCTATGTCTAAGGTAGTAAAGAAATCATTCTATATTGCACAACTTATCAGCAAGGAAATAGCATCCAGATCCAAGAAGGTCAGTGTTCCTCTGTATTCACCCCTCATATGACTCATCGATGATTGCAATGTTCCCTTTAGTATATACCCTACTAGGCACATGCAGCAAGTGGAACATCCACAGGTTCCTCACAAAAAGAATACAGGATATAGACAACATGTTATTTGCAGATTGCCTCAAAGCTCTATCTCTATACTTGGGTTTCTTCAGACTGTTGAGAGACAATCTGTTCCTGGCATACAAGGCACCCTTGGATGCTACCCTGACGGATATACTGAACATCCACAAAACTAATAACATCAGAACTACTCAATCTAGGGAACAAAACTTTGCTTACAACATAAATAGGACATGTTGTAGGAAAGGGTAAATGTTTTATAGAATTTCAATCCTCTTCTAGAAGCTTTTCATCCATCTGAGGTAGAGTTCTTCCTTAACCCTGTTCAAGCATAACCTGGACCAGTGGATGGGAAATTGGAAATTTACCCCAGGTCTAGCACCTATGTCTCTAATGGACAGAGGGAGTCTGCAAATCATACTCTAGTATATATATATATATATATATATATATATATATATATATATATATATATATATATATATCTATATATATATATATATATATATATATATATATATATATATATATATATATATATATATATATATGTATCTCTTAAAGTCACCTCTAATATTTGGGATGCATGGCTAAGTATAAAAAGGCCCCAGTGGTCATTAGCCTAATATGCACCTATGAACTTATGAATGTATGCAAACTGCAAACTACTGCAAGGTGGTGTTTTTTTATTTTTGTCTATTTTCATGGTATATGGTTAGATATGCATCATAAATAGTCATTCAAACGGGATCCAGTGTCTGTCAGCCTGGGATGACATGCTCCACAAGGCACGCTGCTTTATTAGAGATGGCTTACACCTGTCACCCTTAGGCTTTTTGAATACTGGCCAAGGCTCTTGCCACCCCCATAGTGCCTTTTTTAGGCAAGGCTCAAAAGTCAAACCCACCACCGTAAACAGTACAAGTAACAAAAAACAGAGGGTAATGCTACTCAATGCCAGAAGTCTAAGCCTCAAAATGCACGCACTCAAGGCACTCCTCATTATGGAGAAAATCGATATATGTGCAGTAACAGAAACCTGGTTTAAGGCTCCAGAGAGCACCCCAGCACTATCAGGCTACAACTCATACCATACATTTCGGCCACAAAACCCAGACCGAAATACAAATGGCAGGGGAGTAACCATATTCATCAAGGATACCCACACCTCCAGGTTAATGGCACAGCATGATGCTTCAGAGATCATCCACGTGCAATTAACAACGAGAAAAACTGCTATTCAAATTATAGCTTGCTACAGATCACCCACCATGTCCCAGGACCCCCACTCCGCATTCCTGGAAACACTGGGAAACATAAAGGTCCTACCAAATACCCTGATATTGGGTGATTTCAATTACCCAAACATTAACTGGGAGAATTACTCAAGTACAACCTCCCTTGCCCAACATTTCCTAGAATTTATAAACTCAAATGCCCTGGATCAATTGGTCAACACCCCCACCAGAGGTGACAACATATTGGACCTGGTCATCACCAACATGGGCGACTGGTGTTCCACACTGGAGGTCAACCCCTCGCTGGTTAGATCTGACCATAAACTAATCACTCTGGATATCCTCATTCCACCACCACCCCCGGTCAAAGAAACCACCGTGAAAACCTTTTCAAAATCAAACTTCACGTTACTTAAGACCAAGGTGGGAAGTTTCAAAGCCCCCATGCTAAAGGATAACGCTGTCCAAGCTGCAAAAATCCCTTACTAATGCACTCTATGGGCACTTACAAGAATGCATGGATCATGCTATCCCAAACAAAACCAAGACTCACTCCTCCAAGAAAAGGAAACCAGTCTGGTGGACCCCTGCCATAAACAAGCTATACAATAGAAGGAGGAAACTAGTACAGAAAAGAGTAAAATCTGAAGAAGGGAAGACATCCCTGATCAGTATCAGCAAGAAACTACGTTCCCTCATAAAATTGTCCAAGGCTAGCTTCGAAAGAAAAATTGCCATGGACTCCAAGGATAACCACAAGGCATTCTTTAGCTATGTCAAGAATCTAAGTGGCAATTCTCAGATCTGCTCGGAGTTAGTGCAAAATGGCACAAAATACACTGAACCGACTGATATAGCCAACATCCTGGCAGACAGGTTCAGTGCAAAATTTACCCCCAAAAGGGCCCATAACTATACCAGAAGAATGTAGTGCCCCTGAAATCACAGACACTCAGGTAAAAACAGCCCTCTCCAAAGCCGAAAACACAGCATCAATGGGACCGGGCAGTGTCCCAGGCTGCATTCTATATGAGCTCAAAGATGAACTAACCTCTCACCTAGACACACTGTTCAAACTCAGCCTCTCCACAGGCTACGTACCGATAGAGTGGCACACAGCAACGGTTACTCTGCTCCACAAAGGTGGAGCCCCAACGGACCCTGGGAACTATCACCCTATAAGCCTGACTAGCTTGGTCTGCAAAGCTATGGAGCACATCATCATGGAACTCACTATCAGGGACATTGGAAACCTCCAAACACTGGACCCTACCCAGTTTGGCTTTGTTAAGGGCAGATCATGCCTCCTAAACCTGGTAGATTTCTTTGAGACAGTTACCAAGGCTATAAGCGAGAGAAAGGTGGTCCACACAGCCTACCTAGACCTTGCAAAGGCCTTCAACACCATTCCCCACTCAGATATTATAAACAAGCTCACCAGCCTGAACATAAACCCCTACATCACGAGATGAGTTGCAAACTGGCTCATGGACAGAACCCACATGGTAAGAGTTGTGGGAGCTAGGTCTGATTCTAAACCGGTTACAAGTGTCGCTCCCTAGGGCTCAGTCCTAAGACCCCTCCTGTTCGGCATATACTTTTCAGAGGTACAGGCAAGCACAGGAGGACTATGGCTGACTAAGTTCACAGACGACTGAAAACTAGGGGCTATAATTGACTCTCTGGCTGACACAGACATCCTCCAAAAGTTACTCACTGAGACAGATACCTGGTGTCAAAACAATGGCCTCAAGCTAAATGCCACAAAGTGCGTAGTCATCCCCTTTGGAAAAAACAAAGTACTCACAAACTACCACATAAGTGGCAGCCCCCTAAATATGGAAGACATAATAAGGGATCTGGGGACCCAAGTAGATAGTAACCTCTCCTTTGATAATCACATTGCCAAAGTGGTTAGAAAATCCTTCTATGTGGCCCACCTAATCACAAAAGGGTTTGCATCCAGATTGAAAGAGGTCATTGGGCCCCTCTATGCATCAGTCATCAGACCCATCATAGAGTACAATGCCCTATTTGGGATGTACCTTACAAGACACCTGCAACAACTGGAAAGACCACAGAAATACCTCACCAAGAGGATCACTGGATTCAAGCAGATGCTCTATGCAGTTTGACTGAAGAAACTCCAGCTGTACTTGGTTGCATACCACCTACTCAGAGGTGATCTGTGCCTGACATACAAGGCCATGTCCAACCCAGAATTGATGGACATGCTCCACCTAAAGAAAACCATATCCCCTCGAGCCACACACTCCAGGGATCTAAACCTCACCACAACAATAAACAGGACATGCTGGAGGGATAGATTCCTGTCCCAGAGACTTCCCATGTTCTGGAACAAGATTCCAATCTACATTAGGTAGAGCTCCTCGCTAACCCTCTTCAAGAGAAACCTTGAAAAGTGGATGGGAAATAGAAAGTTTACCCCAGGGATCACTTCAATGGCTCTACTGGACAGAGGCACAGGGAACTAATCTAAGGGGGCGGTGAAAGCCAACACATTCCGGCTAGGCTTATAAATGTCTTTGGGCAGATAGCCTAGTACCTACCTATGAACCTATGAACCTATGAAATCAATGCTTTTTTCACTTACATGCACAAACATGTATTTAAAATGTATAACTAGCCTCTATTGCCACATTCCAGAAGTGTTAACACAAACTGGTGTGTTTTTTTCCAGTTTCATGGAATGTGGTCATATCGATATTGTAAATGTATGTTTTTGCACTTACATTCAATAGGCATAATGAGTCATTAAAGTCACTTTCTACCAAACTAAGTAAAAATAAACAGCTTGCATTAATTAGCACTTTGTATATGCATTACCAGTTTCTGAATATCCCCCAATCTATCTCTTCACGGAAAAGGGATGACTCTTGGTATCCAAATCCACTATGTCTGTTGAAGCATTCAAAATGTGGATCACCAATTTCACTAAAGAAGATGAAAAAAATAGAATGACGCAACACCATACTACCATGTGCTAGCAGTTACCTATTCAATGGAAAGTTTAAGGTACAGTCAGGAAAAAAATCAGTATAGAGGGCTCCTTCCCTTCTGGAGTCCCTCAAGGCCCTATTCTTCAACAAGTATTGTTTTCACTATTCATTAATGACATCACCACTATATCAGACCCAGCCTCATTAACAGTTTAAGGAGTTTACATCATCCTACATAGATCAGGCTCTTTCACCACAAATGTTCATATACAATTACAAAATTATATGAAAATCTGCCATTGGATCTCAAAAAAATCACATAACCTTAAATACCAACAAAAATGTATCTCTGCAGTTTGGTACTTTAACATTGTGAAATCATGTGTCAAGCAACTCCATCAGTCAGCATAAATATGTTGGTCTAATTCTCTACCCATTAATGTTATTTAAAATATGGACAGACTATCACTAAAAAGGTAAGTAAACATCTAAATGCATCTTCTCAGCTGTGCAGATTTTTGCATAATGTTGAGATTTGTGACTCATATTTTTGGTCTGTTTCTCATAAAATTGTAGTTTTCTGGCAAATCACTGGCAAATCATTAAGGACTGAAGTCAGAAAATAATGGCAGACATTTGATTTTCAGACTTCATATCCTTCAGAAAATTTTTGCTAATACAAAACATGTTATTCTATCAACTTTTTAAGTTTGTAAGAGCAATATTTAAAAAGTGTCCTTATGTTTAGGCCTTTGCTCCCCCATTATTTGTGGCTTTGTCCAGATTTCTTACTCTAAGTGGTTGAGAGGTATGCCAGGTATCTATCCACCCAGACAAGAGGAACCTTGGCACTGAACATTCTAATTCCTTTCCTTAAATATATCCTCTCTGACATCATCCTCATCTCATCCCAAAACACTTATAAATTGCAAACAAGAATAAACAATCCCTGGGATTCAAGAAACTCCATGCAGGAATAGCACTATTCCTGCATGGGGTGGTTCATGTCCGTATACCACGGCAGCTCGCCTTGCATATTTAAGAAGGCCCACTGTTGTTCAACCTATAGGGACATGAACCATGAAACAGTGCAGGGGGCATGTTCAAGTAGTGCATGGACATTGAACAGGCCCCTACACTCAGAAAGTGCCATACAACACTTCCGCAACCTGCTAAAGCAGGAAATGTGTCCAAATGCACAAATAATGGGGGATAAATCCCAGGAAAGGAACACATCATACATATTGCCCTTACAAACTTAGAAAGTTGATAGAAAACAGGTCATGCATTAGCAGGAATTACCGATTGACAGAAGTCTGAAAGCAAATGTATGCCAATATTCCCTGACAGCAGTCCATGTGGACAAAGGCACAAATAATGGGGGGAAAAAACAATAAAATAAGGACACTTCTGAAAAATTGCCCTCACACACTTAGAAAGTTGATAGAAAACAGGATATGTATTAGCAGGAATCTCTGAAGGATCGAACCTGAAAGCCAAATGTATACCAATATTTCCCAATTGCAGTCCTCAATGAGTTGTCAGAATACCACAATACTCATTTAAATAACATAATAATATAATAATAATATTATATTTTTTTTCTTGGCTAAGGAATGTTTAAGTGTAGCTAAGTGGGTGTGCACGTTATGGCCCTCTGCTTACCATAGCTTAAACATCCTGTAGGAGATAAATACAAATATACAAGTGAAATTTCCAAGTTGAGATAGCGTAGTGGTTGGAGTCCTGGCTTTACATGGAGGTGTTCAAGGTTGGAATACCAAGACAGGCAACTTATTTTTATATGGGAAAGTAGTGTTAAAATAATTTTTCTAAACTTAAATTATGTAGCAACTGTTTTTTTTTCAACCAGGGTAGTGTAGGTGGTGTACAATGTAAGTGTGAGTGCATATAACATGTGAAACCACCCATGTACACAGGTGTCCCATACAGTATAGTCACACCCATTGCCAGTGTAAGCAAAGCACATAGAAGGATGTCATGTAAAGTATATCATATACTCTTAATAAATGAAATGAGTCCTCTGATATATTTAAAAAATTAAAAGTGAGCAATGGTTAGCAATGCTCAGGTAAGCTTAGCAAGTGTAACCATTGCTAAGATGTGAATGCTAAGCAGCAGGTAGCTCAGCTAAGTGGATTTGCACACAGTTAAACACTGCTCAGCAACTTCCCCTTTAAGCAGTGTTAAAACCGGCTTAGCGGATTTGAGCACTACTTAGTGGAGCTTAACCTTTTCAAAATGGTCCAATGACAGCAACAGGTGGGAATATTGCACTATTTAAATGTTGGAGGTGAAAATACAGCCATAATTTGTTATAGTCCATCTGTGCAGATACAATGGCTGGCATAGGAGAGAGAGTACACTTTTGAGCGGAACCCTGGAGCATTTGGGAGTCCAGAGCCATGGCTGGACTCCTAGTTAAAAAACATGAGGAGAAACTGCTGCAGGGCCAGTGCCAGGACTCGCAATACAAAGCAGAGGCCTGGGACCATCTCGCACGTGACCTCATCAGTGCTACTGGCATTCCCCAGACTGGTGAGCAGGTACAGCACCAGTATGCTGACCTAAAGCATAGGAAGGGGACACTCTTGGACCAGTGGATCCAAGATGGATGGGACCGGAATGCTCCAGTACTGTGTAAGTATCACTATCAAGTAGTTTGTAGGAAACACTAGCCTGAGAATGTGATAGACACATATGCACAACGTGTGTTTGTTTCACCTACAGCTGCAACATAGAGGGCTGTGAACACAGAAGCCCACAGTGACAGACTGATGAGGCTGCACTGAGAGGCTGGTGAATACAAATCTATTTTGCACTATTTTGTTAAAATATCTACGAAAGAGTACATTGCTTAGTGTGAGTAGGTATACAGTTACTGTGTGAACTGAATAAATATAAAAGTATGACTAACGAATATTGAAGTACAATAAAGACCTTTAAAAAAATCTGTTGTGTTTATTCTGGTATGTTGTTGTAGACATATATAGAATGTATACAGGTTCTTCACAGCAAATATGGCTGTGACAGCCTACATTACCTGAGGTGCATCTGTGAAGAAGCTGTTAGGAGAAACCGTAGATGGTGTAGCTGTAAAACGAGATATAAATGAAAAGTCAAATATATACCTCACTAAGCTCTGAATCCTGAATAGTAATATGTCAAGTATCAATGTGTGTACCATGCAGCATTGCCTTGGGTTAACCTTTGTTTTCCAAGTTGAAGTAATCCAAACAAGTAATGCACAGTACAATAACTATCTGTCATACATGCATCACATAATTACAAGGTCAGACTGTCTAACCAAGAGACTAGTAGGAAGAAACCATTGAAACACAAAGCAGCAGTTTCCTTTTAGCTCACTGTGATGAGAAATAGCTTTCTTGTTACTTAAGCATACCAAGACATGTTTCAAATCCAGGGAGTGGTACTAAGATGTGTGCATATCTACACGTACACACAAGGAATCAGGAATAAATGTAAAAACAGTTAGGTAGTGTTAACAGATATTTCCCCCACAGGTTTTACAGGTAAGTAAATGTTGCCAGTAGCTGTATGAAGGGTATACTAATAAACTGTGTGCAACTGCTCAATTGTCCAATCATATGCCTGCAAATAACAGTAGAGTAGGTAGATATACTATGCACTCTTCCCAAATCATACCACTCAGCTGTACAGATATTCACTGAATGTTCAGATATTTGTCTCAGATTTGTTGTCCATTTTACATAAAGTAGTGGTATCATGGCAAATCAGTAGCAAACCATTATAGACCTAAGTTAGAAAATAATGATGGACATACAAGTGCCAGATGTCTTATCCATCAGAAAAGCCATGCAAATCCAAACCTGTTATTTTTATCAACTTTCTAAGTTTGTAAGAGTAATATCTAAAAACTGTCCATATTTATGAGCCTTTAGCCCACTCTTATGTATGGCTTTGTCCAGATCTCATGCTCTAAGAGACTGAGAGATATGTTTCCAATAAACGTCTCTCAAGTGTCATGCTGTTACAGCTAGTGGTCACTGCTGCAAATAATTCTAGATACAGATAGGAAACCAGTTGACATATGCCTGTAGCACACTCACATAACAGCAGTTCAGGGTACGAGTCCCCGCTAGTCATGTACCCGGAGTTGTCACAGTTTGCCTCGTACCATTCCAGGCTGACAGTTTAATAGGTATGTTTGTACTACAGAAACTATGGCCACAGGTAGATGTAAAGTGAGGGCAGACCCATAGAGTATTGAGCAGTACTGTTGTGGAAAACAGTTGTTAATGTATTTTTTGTCTCACCCCCCCCCACCTGCATTAGTCATTATTACTCATATACTATGGGTATGTTGTGCTCCAACTCATTGTTGGGACTTGTGTTATATTATTGTTGATATGTTTGATTGCTTGCATGTTAACATATCTTGTTCAAATACCATTGTTGGTGGCCTGTTGCCATCAGTGTTACTGGCATGCTGTTACAATGCATACTGTTTTTCCATTTATGCATGTGTTCTGTTTGCTATGCAACTATTTCAAATCTATTTTATGAGGATAATTGGAACACCCATGCATGCTGTTATAACTAGTCTTCAGCTGTGTTGTTCATGACTGACCAACATATTTTGTAAAACCTCAACACCATAGCACATTTAGGAATGCAGATCCCAGGGGATCCACCTGCCCCACCTCATCTGGCCATGGCACTGGGCCCCAGCATGCCTGTGACCCAACTCAGATCTCCCTCATCTGTTGGTTCTGCACCACCTATGAGTGGAACATCCACAGGGGATGGGGCCCCTCCCCCAGCTGGGATCGGGCATGGACAGGAGGCCGTCACCCACAGTCAGGTCCAGGGTTTGCTGTACAGCACCCTTTGATCCAAGTTTGGAGAGCAGCTGTGCTAGATTGAGGGCTGTCTGGCACACCTTGAGGGGAAGGCTGCCCTTCCTATCCAGCCCCCAGAACAGCCACCTTTGGAGCAGTGAAGGTGTAGTGGTGATTGCCCATGGGTGGGGATCTCAGTCCGTGGGTGGGGATCTCAGTCCCACTGTAATTATATTGCGGCCAATGGGCTTCAAATTCCCAACCACCCTCCCCGTCAAATGTGTTTATCCCCATCATGTGTCATGTACCACCCCTGGCTGCTGTCTTGTCTGTCTCCCTACCTAACCTACCTCCCCAGATGTACCTACAATCCTTCACCAACATCCCACTCTCACCTTAAAAAAAAGAAAAGGGCATCTGTCCCCAACAAAAATATTGCCGTTACATAGCTGTCCATTTCACACACATGTCCACTGGACACATGTAATCCAGTCCAACTGGCTTGACAACACATTTCTGTTCTCCTCACCCCTCTCTCTGGGGTTTGAGCATCCAAATTCACCTCCAAATTTTGTACAAATACATAATTGTTGCTGTATAAGAAATGGACAGCTATGGACCTTCCCTACACCCATCCTGCACATCCCAAGCTATCTTTCATATTGTTTTTCCCTCTGCGTGCCCCTTTTTCACCACTTTCCTATTACCCCTTTTTCTTTACTTTTGGAGAAACTAGCACGGGTGTAAGTGAGTTTGCACAATGCTAATTGAAGTCAACACAGATTAGGCATTGGTACATTTAACCGTGTGTTGGCATCACTTAGCGTCACACAAACCTGCTTACAACTGCTTAAAACTGCTTTAATCACTCTGTTTCCATCAGCCACTGTTCTGCCTAACAATAAAATAATCAGCCCTGCCAAGTCTCAAACCCAGGGCCCTGTACACCATAGCCAGAGCAATGTACCACTCTAGCATTTGAGTTGTAAGAACTACTGATGCTTTTTCAAACATATCATGCAGTAAAGCCATTCAACAGTATGGAAAAGATTCTGTAGAATCAGTCAGGTTTTGTATATATACATATACATACACACACACACACACACACACACACACACACACACACACACATATATATATATATATATATATATATATATATATATATATATATATATATATATATATATGGAGATGTATATATATAGAAAAATATATCCATAATATAAATAGAGCTATACATATAAAATATATACATATACATGTAAATAAATTATATATATATATATATATATATATATATATATATATATATATATATGTAAAGAAAAAATATATGCTCATAACATGTAGTGGAGTCATACCTCAGATCCATACCTCTCAACCTAGTGCAAGAAATCTGGCCAAAGGCTGTCCAAATGGAGGGACAATGGGCCAAAACTAGGGACATATTTTCAATATTGCTCTTATAAATGAAGAATGTTGCCAGAGTGACAGGGTTTGTTTCAGCATACATGTTCTGAAGGATGTGAGTTCTGAAACTGAAATGTATGTCATCATTTACTGTCAGAAATCCTGAGATCATCATGGTGATTTACCAGGGAAATAAAAATAATGAATCTGTGGAACAGACCAGAAATATGAGCAATAAACCTGGACATTCTGAAACAATCCGGCCAGTCAAGAGGTAGGCTCTGAACCCCTTAGTGTAATGAATCTGGACCAAGCCTGACAAAGTGGGGGAGAAAGGCATGGAAATAGGGACATATCTGAAATACTGTAGTAGATAAACTGACACAGTTGCTACAGTAACACCCTCCTGTCTGTCCTAACATATATTGACTGAAATAGCACAAGTCTAACACTCAATTACTTCTCACTAGTTACTGATTGAAATCCTCCCATCATCCCACTGATGTGTGAGAAATATACAACACTTATGGGGGCCAGGCAACAGCACATCCTACAAATATCTGGACATAACATTGCATTAGGGAAACTACATTCAGCTGCTAAGCATGTCACCAAGCATCATCCATACTACAGTCAGACTGACACAACACTAACTCAAATCTGCTATGGGGAATTACACATGTATTTGCAAATATATCAGGCACTACAGGGATGTAACAGCACTGAAAAACAGACACCAGTGAAAAAATGGATACACACAACCAATTTCACCACAATCACAGTGACATTGTGATAAGCCAAAGGAACAGTACAGTATACAGACTGTGTGAACAAAAACTTCTCAACATATTTGCCACTCACACACTACCCCTACATATACTGGCCCAATTCACAGTGTAGTATGATTCCTGACCATGGTTTGGGATATGTATCAGTCTGCCCCTACAAACATATACAACCGATAGACCACCAGAAACTGGAGCAGCATGCACAGGCAGATAGAAAAGGAGCCATATTACATACATCTACCCCCTCCCTACACTGGCCAAATAACATTGACACACTACACTGCTGCACAGTCGTGACAGGCTGTCAACAATTGTCAGAAATACACAGACCTCTCAAATGTTCAGAGTCCCACAGAATGACCAAGCTTTGTCCTCATATATAAGGCCTTTTACACATAAAATGTCTGGCATTTTGATACATCACTGGGATGGTATCTGGAATGAAAGCACTACACTGGGAGCCATAATTGACTCTCTGGCTGACACAGACATTCTCAAAAAGGGCCTTACTGAGATGGACACCTGGTGTCAAAGTCATGGTTTCAAGCTAAATGCCAAAAAATGCATAGTCATTCCGTTTGGGAAAAACAAAACACCCATGAATTGTAGGTGGCAGCCCCCTTAATACAGAAGACATAATAAGAGATCTGGGGACCCAGGTAGATAGTAATCTCTCCTTTGACAATCATATTGCCAAAGTAGTTAGGAAATTCTTCTACATAGCCCATCTAATTACTAAAGGGTTCGCATCTAGAAATAAAGAGGCTATAGTGCCCCTCTGCTCGTCACTCATCAGACCCATCATAGAGTACAATGCCCCATTTGGGATGTACCTCACAAGACACTTCCAACAGCTGGAAAGACCACAAAAGTACCTCACCAAGAGGATTACTGGCCTCAAACATATGTCCTATGCAGCCTGACTGGAAAAACTCCGGCTGTACTCAGTGGCATATCGCTTACTCAGAGGTGATATCTGCCCAACTTACAAAGCCATGTCCAACTCAGAATTGATGGACATGCTCCACTTAAAGAAATCCAAGTCACTGCGAGCCACTCGCTCTAGTGAGCTAAACCTAGCTGCAACAATAAATAGAACATACTGGAGGGATAGATTCCTGTCACAAAGACTCCCCATGCTTTGGAACAAAATTCCTAACTACATTAGGCAGAGCCCCTCACTAACACTCTTTAAGAGAAACCTTGATGAGTGGATGGGTAGCAGAAAATAAACCCCTGGGATCATGTCATTGGCTCTTCTTGATAGAGGCTCAGTTAATTAATCAATGGGGTGGCAATAGCTGACACACTCTGGCTAGGCTTATAAATGCCCTCAGGCAGATAGCCTAGTACCTACCTATGAACCTATGAACCTATAAATAATGATATACCCTACCTATCAACCTCTTACTGGATGACATCTGGGCAAAGCCTGACAGACTTGGGGGACCGAGGCCCAAAAACAGGGGCGCATGTGAAATATTGCTGTTATAAACTGAGACAGTTGCTGGTGTAACAGTGTTTGTTGTAACATATTTTTTCTGAGGGATATGAAGTCAGAAACATAAATGGATGATACCATTTACTGACTGCACTCCCCACAGTATGCCACTGATTTTGCAAAGACAAAAAATGTCTGAGGAACACACCAAACATGAGAGTAAAAAATATGGCCATTCTGTGGATAGCCCTACAGTTGAGAGTTATGTCAACCACATAACACTGTCAGACTTAAAATTACACAGAAAAGCCATGTCCTCACAAACTCTGTTAAACTAGCATAATTTCAACTGTATAACATCAATATTTACATTTGGTCCCTATGTCTGGAACATTCTCCCCCAGTTTGTTTGGCTGTCTCCACAGTTTTCATTGTAACAGATATTCCCAACTACCCTCTGTGATGCTGTTGTTCACACTCCTCCATGAAGTCCTTCTCATAGGCAAGGAAAAGGAGTAATGCCCACATGAAGTACTCAGTTATAGGAGTGTGTTGCCATGCCATTGGCTATAGGAATAACACCACAGCTGTTCTGCATGCAGTTAGCAAGTGGGGGGCACCAGCTGGTGCACAGGCCATCAGCTGCTCATGAGCATTACCTACAAAAGGCAAGCTGCTGCCAATTCAAATCAGATGTATACCCTACATCTGGGAAAAAGAGAGAGAGAGAGAAAAAGACAAAGAAACCAAACAACACATATTGGAATCAAAACAACCATACTTGGAAAAAAGGTATGTCAAACAAGTAAGCATGTAATGAAATGCAGTAGGGGGTATGTAATAGTGAGAAATAGGAAGCTCAACAAATATGCCTCAACAAGACTTTCTGTGCTAACATATTACTGATCACAACCTTTGGCCATAGCATCTGGGTCTGTCTGTAGTGACATAGATCAGAGCTCAGGCCCCTGAGTCGCTACAGAAAAGGATGGCTCACATATGACTACTACTGGAGTGTGTGATCAACAATAGTGATTGTGACACTGCTAGGCCAGCTGTTGGGATATCGTGATATCCATATGTTAATTGTGAATACAACTATGATATACATGCTTGTCTCAGAAATATGAGAGACCTATACAGGGTATCTGCATAATGAAATACTGTTGCAGATCTGTGTGTTGAACTGCATGTGATATACTGAGCTCATACCATTCAACTGTCCAGTGTTATGCTCACTGACCATATGTGTGCCTCATATTTATAGTCATTTACTCATAGATTTGTGTTGGGTCTGGAAAATCATTGGCAACCTGTGAAGACTGACATTACAACATCTCCTTCTCTTTCTTTTGACTGTTCCCATTAGGGGTCAGCACAGCAGATCATCTGTCTCCATTTCTTCCTGTCCTCTGCATCTCGCTGTCTCACACCAGCAACCTGCATGTCCTCTTTCACCACATTAATACACCTTATCTTAGGCCTTCCTCTTTTCCTCTTACCTGGCAGCTTCATCCTTACTATCCCTTTCCCAATATATTCAGCATCCCTCCTCACCATATGTCCAAACCAACATAATCCCACTACTGTCTGGCTTTGTCTCCAAACCATCCAACATGGGCAGACCCTCTAACATACATATTTCTAATCCTGTCCACCCTCATCACACCCAGTTCAAATCTTAACATCTTTAACTCTGCCACGTCCAGCTCTGACTCCTGCCTTTTCATCAATGCCACTGTCTCCAAGCCATATAACTTAGCTGGTCTCACTACCATCTTGTAGACCTTCCCTCTCACTCTTAATGGTACTGGTCTGTCACAAATCAATCCTAATACTCTTCTCCACCCCCCATTCTGCCTGTACTCTCTTCTTCACCTCTCCCCCATACTCGTCATTACTCTGAACTGTTGAACCCAAGTATTTAATCTCATCCGCTATTGCAAACCCTACTCCCTGCATCCTCACCATTCCTCCATCCTCCCTCCCATTCACACACATATATTCTGTGTTAGTCCTGCATTCCTCTCCTCTCTAGAGCATATCTCCACCTCTCCAGAGTCTCCTCAACATGTTCCCTACTCTCACTACAGATCACAATTTCATCTGCAAACATCACAGTCAACGGGGACTCCTGTAAGATCTTGTCTGTCAACCTGTCCATCACCACTGCAAATAACAAAAGGCTCAGAGCTGATCCCTGATGTAATCCCACCTCCAACTTAAATGCACATGTGACTACCACTGCAGAACCCACCACTGTCACACTACCCTTGTACATATCCTGCAGCCCTCTTACAGATTGCTCTGCCACTCCTGACTTCCTCATACAATACCACAACTCCTCTCTAGGCACCCTGCCATATGCTTTCTCTAAGTCCTCAAAGACAGAATGCAGCTCCTTCCAACCTTCTCCATACATCTCCATCAACACTCTCAGAGAAATCATCGCATCTGTACTGCTCTTTCTTGGCATGAAACCATACTGATGATCACTAATCCTCACCTCCTTTCTTAACCTAGCTTCCACTACTCTTTCCCATAAGATCATGCTGTGACTGATCAATGTTATCCCTTTGTAGTTTGTACAGCTCTGCACATCACCCTTATTCTTATAATTGGTACCCAAATACTTTTTCTCCACTCCTCATGCGTCCTCTCAGTTTCCAGGATTACATTAAACAATATGGTTAAAATGACCACTGCAATTTCTTCTAAACACCTCCATACTTCCACAAGTATGTCATCTGGACCAACAGCCTTTCAATTCTTAATCCTCTTCATAGCTATCCTTACTTCCTCCTTGCTAATCCATTGCACTTCCTGATTCACCATATCCACATCATCCAACCTTCTCTATCTCTCATTCCCTTCATTCAACAGCCCCTCAATGTACTCTTTCCATCTGCTCAACACACTCTCCTCGCTTGTGAGTACATTTCCCTCATTATCCTTTATCATCCTTATCTGCTGCACATCCTTCCTAGCTCAGTCAATCTATCCAGCCAATTGGTACAGGTTCTAGTCTCCATCCTTAGTGTCCACCCTTTCATACAACCCTTCATACGCCTCATCCTTAGCCTTTGCCACCTCTCTCTTTGCCATGCACGTCATCTCCTTATACTCCTGTCTACTTTCTTCATCTCTCTGACAATCCCTCTTCTTCTTCATCAACTTCTTTCTCTGTATACTCCCCTGTACTTCCTCATTCCACCACCAGGTCTCCTTGTCCACCTTCCTCTGTCCAGATGTCAAACCAATCACCTTTCTAGTTGTCTCCCTTACTAGCTCTGCTGTAGTTACCCAGATATTCTGTAACTCTTCACTGTCACCCACTGCCTGTCTTAACTCTTCTCTGAACTCAACCTCACAATCACCCTTTTTCAGTTTCCACCATTTAATCCTGGGTGCTGCCCTTACACTCTTCCTCCTCTTCTTGATCACCAACATCATCCCACAGACAAACATTCCATGCTGCCTAACTACACTTTCCCCTGTCACCACTTTGCAGTCTCCAATCTCCTTCAAACAGGCCCTCTGCTAAGGAGATAATCCACCTGTCTGCATCTTCCTCCACTCTTGTATGTCACCCTATGCTCCTCTGTCTTGTTAAAGTAGGTATTCACCACAGTCATGTCCATCCTTTTTGAAACTTCCACCACCATCTCACCTTCTACATTCCTTTGCTTAACACCATACCTACCTATCACTTCCGCATCCCCTCTGTTCCCTTCACTAACATGCCCATTGAAATCTGCTCCAATCACCACTCTCTCACCCTTGGGCACAGTCATCACCACTTCATCCAACTCACTCCAAAATTTTTCTGTCTCATTCATCACACATGCAACTAATGGAGTATATGCACAACAGCAACAGTCACCATTACACCATCAATTCCCAGCTTCATAAACATCACTATATCTGACACTCTTTTCACCTTCAAAAACACTCTTGGCATACTGTTTCTTCAGGATAACCCCTATACCATTCCTCCTCCCATCCACACCATGATAGAACTATTTGGACCCGACTCTGACACACCTTCCCTTACACCCCTTCCATCTGTTCTCTTGCGCACACAATATATCAACTTTCCTTCTGTCTATCATATCAGCTAGCTCTGTCCCAATACCAGTCATACTGCCAACATTAAAAGTTCCTACCCTAACTGCCACACTCCTAGCCTTTCTCCTCTCTTCCTGCCATATGAGCATTGGACATCATCCAGGGTATGTATGTGAATGCAAAGGCTACTGTGCTGTCAAAGGACTTAAGTGTGTTACAGCAATATTACGAAAGTGTCACTAATTTTGGCCCATCTCCCCCATGTATGTGTGGCATCCTCCAGATGCCCTGCTCTGACAGGTTGACAGAAATGACTGAGCAACAAGAGTATAAATACAGTGTGCCATACTGACATAGAACAGAATTGTATATCAGATATTACCTGTGCACATCTATGTATGAGTAGGTGTACCTGGCTGCCTCATAACAACAGACATGAAATGCAAAATTTCAGGTAAGTAAGCTGTACATGTTGTACACATGTGTAATCTCAGTTTCTGTGCATCCAGCAGAGTTAGATTTCTACAGCTACTGGTTGTTGCATTGCCCTGACATAGGCATGGGTACTAGAATAAACATGATTATAGGTTCATAGGTTCATAGGTTTATACTAGGCTATCTGCCCTAAGGCATTTATAAGCCTAGCCCAAATTTTTGTGGCTTACGCCACCCCTTATATGAAAAAATACTGTGCCCATTAGTTTGTCGTGCCTCTGTCCAGCAGTGACACAGAGATGATTCCTGGGGTAAACCTACGATCTCCCATCCACAGGTCTAGATTTCTCTTGAACAGAGTCAGCGAGGTGCTCTGCCTCACATGGACTGGGATTTTATTCCACAGCATAGGGAGTCTCTGAGTGATAAATCTATCCCTCCAGCACATCCTATTTATATCCGTGCTAAGGTTTAAGTCGCTTGCTCTAGTGGTTTTGGTGGATTTGGATTTTTGAGGTGGAGCATGTCCATTAATTCGGGTTGGACATGGCCTTGTATGTCAGGCACATGTCACCTCTGAGCAGACGGTATGCGACTGAATAGAGCTGGAGTTTCTTCAATCTGGCAGCATATGACAGATTTTGGAGTCCCTTTATCCTTTTGGTGAGGAACTTTGGGGTCTCTCCAATTGCTGCAGATGTCGGGTGAGATACATCCCGAATGGGGCATTGTACTCGATCATTGGTCTGATAAGTGAAGAGTACAGGGAACAATAACCTCACTAGATCTGGATGTGAATCCCTTCATGATCAGGTGGGCAATGTAGAAGGTCTTTCTAACCACTTTAGCAATGTGAGTGTCAAAGAAAGGCCACTGTCAACCTGGGTCCCCAGGTCCCTGATAACCTCTTCTGTGCTTAGTGGATTGCCACCTATATGGTAGCTTGGGGTTACCTTGTTTTTCCCAAGGGTATGACTATACATTTTTGGCGTTTAACTTCAGGCCATGGCTCTGGCACCAGCTATCTGTTTCTGTGAGTCCCTTCTGAAGGATATCCGTGTCTGATGCACTTTCCACTATGGCCCAGTTTGCAGTCGCCTGCAAACTTTGTCAGCCAAAGTCCTCCTATGTTGGACTGTACTTCTGAGAAGTAGATGCCAAACAATAGGGGCCAAGGACCGAGCCCTGTGGGACACCACTTGTGACCGGCTTGGAGTCTGACACAGCGCCAGCAACTCTAACCCTGTGGGTTCTGTCCTTAAGCCAGTTTGCAACCCATCTTGTGACATATGGGTTTACATTTAAGCTGGTAGTTTTTCTACAATACCCGAGTGGGGTATTGTGTCGAAGCCTTTGCAAGGTCAAGGTAGGCTGTATGGACTGCCTTTCCCTCATCAATGGCCTTGGTGACTGTTTCAAGAATTCACCAAGTTCAAAAGGCATGATCTTCCCTTGACAAAGCCAAACTGAGTCGGGTCCAATGTCTGCAAGTCCCTATATCTTTGTTTATGAGCTCCATTATGATCCTCTCCATAGCTTTGCAGACTAGACTTGTTAAGCTTATGGGTGGTAATTACCAGGGTCCGTGGGCGCCGCCTTTGTGGAGTGGGACAACAGTTGCCGTGCGCCACTCCTTGGGCACGTATCCTGTGGTAAGGCTGAGATTAAACAGCTGCCTTATGTGTGGGTTTAATTCCTCATTTAGCTCGTGTAGCACACAGCCGGGACACCATCTGGTCCCATTGATGCTGTGTTTTTAGCTTTAGAGAGAGCAGCTTTCACCTGCGCATTTGAGATGTCCAGGAGGCTACACTCAGCTGGGATAGTTATCTCTCCTTTAGGGGAGAGGGGTGAAGTTTGCACTGAACCTGTCTGCCAGTATGTTGGCAATGTCTGTGGGTTCAGTGATTTTTGTATCATTTTGGACTAATTCTGAGCATATCTGGGAGTTTCCACCCAGGTTCCTAACATAGCTGAAAAAGGCCTTATGATTATCCTTTGAATCCATGGCAATTTTTCTCTCAAAATTGGCCTTAGTTGATTTTATGAGTGCTCGTATTTTTTACTAATAATGATCAGGGTGACTTCCTTTATGGATTTTGTTCTATCATGTAATAGCTTTCTCCTCTTATTGTAAAGTTTGTTAATGGCTGGGGTCCACCAGACTGGACGTTTGCCCTTTGTGGAAAGAGTCTTGGTTTTATTTGGGATTGCCTGATCCATGCAGTCCTGGAGGTGTTCATAGAAGGCATTTGTAAGGGCTTCCGCAGCTTGGGTTGTGGTTTCCACTGGCTCAGGGGCCTTGAAGGATACCACACCAGTCTTGAGTAGTGTGAAGGTTGCTTGTGTGAAGTTCTTCACTATGGTCTTTTTGTTTGGGGTGGGGGCGGATGTGGATTTCCAGTGAGATTAGTTTATGATCAGATCTCACCAATGAGGGATATACTTCCGTGTGGAGCATTTTGTCCCCATGTTTGTGACAATGAGATCTAGTATATTTTCTCCTCTCGTGGGAACAGTGACTAGCTGTTCCATGGCATTTGAATTTATGAACTCCAAGAACCGTTGGGCTAGAAAGTTAGGGCTTGAGTAATGTTCCCAGTCTATATTCGGGTAGTTGAAGTCACCCAATATGATGGTGTTTGGAGATACATTTATACCCTCCAGTGTCTTCAGGAAGGCTGTGTGGGGTTCCTGAGTTTGAGAGGGTGGCCTGTAGCATGCTACAATTTGTAGAGCAGTTTTGCCTATGGTTAGTTGCACCTGGATGGTTTCGAGCTTTGCATTGCCACCAACCTGGAGGTGTGGGTATCCTTTATAAATATGGATACACCCTCCTTTGTGGTGTGGTCCAGGTTTTGGGGCCGAACGCATGATATGAGGTAAAACCTAATAGTGCCGGGTGCTCTCAGGAGCCTTGAACCAGGTTTCAGTTACAGCACAGACATCGATGTTCTCCATACTGAGAAGGGCCTCGAAAAGTGCGTGCATTTTGAGATTTAGACTTCTGGCATTGAGCAGCATTACCCTCAGTTTCTTCCCATTTTTGTTTTCTAGGGTGGTAGGTTTAGAATTTGAGCCTTGCCTAAAAAGGCACTATGGGGTGGCAAGAGCCTTAGCCAATATCCGGAATCCCAGGGTGACAGGTGCAAGCCGTCCCTTGCAAAGCAGCGTGGCTTGTCAAGCATGTCATCCCAGGCAGACAGACACTGGATCCCCTTTGAATGACACCAGACATTAAGCCAATTGTTAAAGCTGATCATCTTGTCTCTATATTGTGGCATCATTCTTGGTGAAGGAAGGATACTGCTCAGGGTTAGGGTCATACCTGCCTGGGCTACATAATCAGAGAGCTCCTCTATGTCTCTTTTCATGTAGTCCAGGGAGGTACGTCTCAGGTCGTTCACACCAGCATGGACAATGACTGTGTCATATTTGTACTTGCCGTGGAGTGACCCGAGTGCTTGTGTTATGTGGCGGATTCTAGCGCCCGATAGGCAGCTTACTGTGAAATTGGAGAGGTGTCCAACTGGGTTATGACCTTGTGTCCATGCCACTACAAACAGCTATATGACCACTGACATAGCTGTATGAACTCAGCAATACCTTACCTGTAAAACCTGTCTCCACAAAAGTAGAGTAATCCCCTTTGCTGGACAGCAGCAATACACAAACCGCATAATTGGTCACTATATTGGATGTACAGGGCAAAGTAGGAGCAGGCACCAACTTGGCAGAAAGTCAATTTTTGTCTGAACGAGCATATAAGGTCACAGGTAGATTACTGTAAGGCTAACTATGAGTTCAAATTGGACACATCCACCAAGGGCAATCACAAGGCTGTCTTCACATATGTCTGCAATCTCAGAGGCAACAACCCAACCCACCCTGTAATGGTGATCAATCACACCACATACATATACACCATAGCTATAGCCAACCTGCTGCAGACAGGTTTAAGCAAACATCACCCACCAGGATCACCATCAGTATAGGTGGATATGCATAGCACCCGCACCCCTCCCCTCATCATCAGGGAGCAGGTGCACACTGCCTAATCAAAGTCAACAAAAGCAAGTCTCCATGGGACATGATAACATTCCTGTCTGCATCCTACATGAACTCAGGCATATGCTTCCAGCTCCATTACACACTGTATGCAAGCAAAGCCTGAGCACCACTGACATCCCATCTGCAAAGAAGACAGCCACTGTCATCCCTCTGCACAAACGTGAATGATAAATGGTGGTTTATGCAATGTCCTGGCCCTCATTGGGTGGAACATGACACATCAGGACCAGGAGTGCAATGCAGGTTCATACTGTGCTGATAGATGACAGAGGTATGATGTGGTTGTATATGGTGGCTAATGATAGGCAATATTGATGTGCTGGCTCTGTAAATAACTCTGGGCAATGTCTGAGGTCCTGTGATGTGTTTCCCTGTTTATGTCTTCCAGGTGGCATGCAGCGTCACCCAGCATACACTGTAGAGGAGAATGCAGCTATCACTGATGCAATAATACAGCACCATGCGGTGCTGTTTGGCCGGATCCAACAAAATCTGCGGGAGTGGACTGCCCTGTGGGAAGACCTTGTACACAGAGTGAACACCTTGGGCCACCAAGGCCACACATGTGATCAGGTCAGGCATCAGGCAACTGACCTGATACATTATGCCCGACAAAGGGCTGCTGCAGTGGCCAAGGGCAGTACTGCTACAGGTGGGGGTCCAGCCACACAGGCCCCACTTCCAGCAACAGAAGAGCTCCTTGTCAACCTTGGGGCAGCATGCACACAACAGCCAGCACATGAAACACCAGTCGTGGAGGTGGGTGGCACCCAGGCAACAGGCGAGAAGTGTCCAGGTAAGGCCATAGTGCACATCAATTTAATCATGTAGCAGTCATGCTGTCTTCTATAGAGTATCTAGATGCATATGTCAGTTCAAACTGCACTTGTGGGTGGGGTTGAGAAATGCATACAAGTGCACATCTGTGGTGAGGGACAGCAAATTGTGTATTATCATAGCTTGTACTGTACCTGTGCAGAAATGTAGCATTCATCTTATACCAATGACAAATGCGAGTCTGCTGACAATGCCTCTCCCACACAACTACATAGGTCTCTCTGGCCTGCATGTAGGACAGCAGCCTGAAGCCAGTGAGTATGTGATTTTCCTGTTGTGGCTCACCAGTACCCAAGGCATGTAAAGTTCATGGATATGACCATGCACACAATTGTTACTCTCAGCCATTTTGCAATATCTGCATGTTTGCTTGTGGTGGGGTTAACTGTATTGCCTCAGAATGGTCATCACAAGAGTCTATTTGTAGGAGATGTCACATATCTGTAGCATACTTCACAACCTGTCATTGCAAGAAATCTGGACAAAGACTGACAAAATGGGGGGACGAAGGCCCAAAACTAGGGACATATTTTATAAATTAGTGTTATACAGTGCATATAAATGGTGTACATACACCTGTTAGAATGCCAAATATTTGTGATATACAAAAATGTGAGCACAGTAAAACATTTCTGAACCCTTCCAACCCTTCATGTGATGTATAACCTGTACAATTCAATTGTAAAACAAACAAATCTGTTAGGGGAACAATTATGACGCATAAAAAACTTACAAGAAGCTAGATGCAAATGTGTTCACAGGCTGAAGCTAATACTGTGTTGAAGCAGCTTTTGATATTATTACAACATTACGTCTTCTTGGGTACACACCTGCCATCAATTACAAAGACTCTTTGATTAATAGCAAATAATGGTCCTACCAGAATTATCATAAATTTACTCAGTTGCCTGCTACAGCAACACCATTGTTTACAAACAGCTTACTAAGCAGCAAAGGGATCTCATTTGTGAAAGGTATCAGCCCAGAGAATGGTAAACACAGATTTCCACAGCATTGCATATACCATGGAACAGAGTGAAGACAGTCATCAAATGGTGGTGGAAATATGGGGCAACAGTGACATTGCAAAGAACTGTACATCCCTCCAAATGTGTGGAAAAGACAAGACCCAAACTGGTCAGGGAGGTTGCCAGGAGACCAACAGCAACACTACAGGAGTTGCAGCAATCACTGGCAAGTACCAGTTGTGTGCTACATGTGACAATAATCTCCTGTATTCTCCACATGTCTGGCCTATGGGGTAGGTTTGGAAGATGGAAGCCTTCTCACACTCAGAACAACATGTGGGGAAATGTACTATGGTATAATGAGACCAAGGTTGCACTTTTTGGCCACGATACCAAAAGGTTGTTTGGCACAAGAACAACACTGTGCATCACCAAAAGAACACCATCACCATGGTAATGCATGGTGATGGCTGTGCCCTGCTTTGTGGTTGCTGTTCATAATCTGGAATTGGGCCTTTAGCCAAAGTGGAGGGGACTAGGAACAGTTCAAAATACCAGTCCCTTTTGGCCCAAAATCTTCATGTGTCTGCTAGAAAGCTGTGGATGAAGATGACTTACACCTTTCCACAAACAATGACCCATACCATACATCAAAACCCATAAAAGAATGTCTTCACCAGAGGACAATCAATGTTTTGGAATGGCCCAGCCACAGTCCACACATACATCCAATAGAGAATATGTGGGGTGCCCTGAAGAAGCCTGAGCCAAAGTGATGCCCTTGCAATCTGACAGAGTTGGAGGACTTCTGCAAAGATGAGTGTACAAATATTGCTAAATCAAGATGTGGCATGCTGATACACACCTTCCCGAGAGGACTGACTGCTGTTATGAAATCAAAAGGTGCTTTAACAAAGTATTAGTTTAAATGTGTGCACAGTCATGCAACCAGCCTATTGTATATATTTAAACTTCTACGTTACCCCTGTGTTTGTTCTTCAATTGGATTGTACAGATTATAGGTCACATTAAAGGAGGGAAATGTTATCACATAATTTCTGTGGTCTTATGTTATATATTAGACAAACCTGTCATGTTAACAGGTGTGTCTACACTTATAATATCCACTGTAAGCATTGAAGGTTGTTAGTGTAACTGGTTCTGTTGTAACATACATGTACTGCAGGTTTTGAATTGTGAGACTCCAAATATGTCATTAAATAGTGTCACCAGTCCTCATATCATCCCAGTAATTTGTCAAACACTGGATTTATGATGAAGAGACCAGAAATATGAGCCACACATGTAGACATTCAGCGACACTCTGCACAGTTGAGAGGTATGTTCTGTAGGAGTTGCCACTGCGCTATACAGGTAAACAGCAATTATGTGTACATGGGTGCAATGTGTGCTGCTTGAAGGCCCATCACCTGCTAACACCACTGACATATAACAGAGGTGTATATAAGTTGTAACATGAAGTGGAAAGGGCTACACTGTATGATGTTGAGGACCTGTCCAGGGTGTGTATGTAGTGGTCTGACTGTTCATAGGTTCATAGGTTCATACTAGGCTATCTGCCCGAGGGCATTTACAAGCCTAGCCCATAGTTTTGTGGCTTACGCCACCCCTTTAGTATGGGGAACTATACCCATTATTTTGCTGTGCCTCTGTCGAGCAGTGACACTGAGGTAATCCCTGGGGTATATCCGCGATCTCCCATCCATTGGTCAAGTTTTCTCTTGAACAAGGCCAGCGAGGTGCTCTGCCTCACATATACCGGGATTTTGTTCCACAGCATAGGGAGTCTTTGGGTGATGAATCTATCCCTCCAGCACATCCTATTAATAGCCGTGTCGAGGTTTAAGTCTCCCGCCCTTGTGGCTCTGACGGATCTAGATTTTTTGAGGTGAAGCATATTCATCAAATCTGGGTTTGACATGGCCTTGTATGTTAGGCAAAGGTCACCTCTGAGCAAGCGGTAAGCGACTGAATAGAGCTGGAGTTCTTTCAGTCGGGCAGCATAGGACAGATGTTTGAGACCCTTTATCCTTTTGGTGAGGAACTTTTGTGGCCTCTCCAGCTGCTGCAAGTGTCGGGTCAGATACAATCCGAATGGGGCATTGTACTCAATCATTGGTCTGATGAGTGATGAGTATAGGGAGACTATGACCTCCCTTGATCTAGATGAGAATCCCTTCATGATAAGGTGGGCAATGTAGAAGGTCTTCCTAACTACTTTAGCTACATGGGTGTCGAATGACAGACTACTATCAACCTGGGTCCCCAGGTCCCTGATAACTTCTTCTGTGCTCAGTGGATTGCCACCAATTTGGTAGCTAGGGGTAACCTTGTTTTTCCTGAAGGGTATGACTATGCATTTTTTGGCATTTAACTTTAGGCCATGGCTCTGGCACCAGTTATCCGTTTCTGTGAGACCCTTCTGAAGGATATCTGTGTCAGATGCGTTTTCTACTATGGCGCCCAGTTTGCAGTCATCTGCAAACTTTGTAAGCCATAACCCTCCTGTGTTTGCTTGTACTTCGGAAAAGTAGATGCCAAACAAGAGTGGGCCCAGGACTGAGCCCTGTGGTACACCACTTCTGACAGGCTTTGAGTCTGACATGGCGCCAGCAACTCTGACCCTGTGGGTTCTGTCACTCAGCCAGTTTGCAACCCATCTTGTGATGTATGGGTTAACATTTAAGCTGATGAGTTTTTCAATGATACTCGAGTGGGGTATTGTATCGAAGGCCTTCGCCAGATCGAGGTAGGCTGTATGGACTGCCTTTCCCTCATCAATGGCTTTGGTGACTGTTTGAAAAAGTCAACCAAGTTTAGAAGGCATGATCTGCCTTTGACAAAGCCAAACTGGGATGGATCCAAAGTCTGCAAATTCCCTATGTCTTTATTTATGAGGTCCATTATGATCCTCTCCATGGCTTTGCAGATAAGGCTTGTCAAGCTAATGGGCGGTAATTTCCAGGGTCGGTGGAGGCACCGCCTTTGTGAAGTGGGACCACAGTTGCAGTGCGCCACTCCCTGGGTACGTATCCAGAGGTAAGACTATGATTAAACAGCTGTCCTAGCTGTGGGTTTAGTTCCTCATTGAGTTCGTGGAGCACACAGCCGGGGACACCATCAGGTTCCATGGATGCTGTGTTTTTTGCTTTGGAGAGAGCAGTTCTCACTTGGGCGTTGGAGATGTTTGGGGGGCTGCAATCGCTTGGTATAGCTACCTCTCCTTTTCGGGGGGAGGGGAAGAAGTTTGCACTGAACCTGTCAGCCAGTATGTTGGCAATGTCTGTAGGATCAGTAATCTTCACATCATTTTAAGCTAGTTCTGAGCATATCTGGGAGTTTCCTCCCAGGTTTCTAACATAGCTAAAGAAGGCCTTATGATTGTCTTTTGAGTCTTTAGCTATTTTTCTCTCAAAATTTGCTTTGGATGATTTTATGAGAGCTCTTAGTTTTTTACTTATAGTGATCAAGGGTGTCTTACCTTTTAAGGATTTTGCTCTATCTTGTAGTAGCTTCCTCCTTTTGTTGTAGAGTTTGTTTATGGCTGGGGTCCACCAGACTGGACGCTTGCCTTTGGTACAAAGAGTCTTTGTTTTGCTTGGGATTGCCTTATCCATGCAGTCCTGCAGGTGCTGGTAGAAGGCATTTGTAAGTGATTCAGCGGCTTGAGTACTGTTTTCCGCCGGCTCGGGGGCCTTAAAGGAGACCACACTAGTCTTTAGAAGTGTGAAGTCGGCTTTCAGAAGTTCTTTACTGTGGTCTTTTTTATTTCAGGTGGGGGGGGGATGAGGACCTCCAGCGAGATTACTTTGTGATCTGATCTCACCAGTGAGGGTATACTTCCGGTGTTGAACATTGTGCTCCCATGTTCGTGATGATGAGATCAAGTATGTTTTCTCCTCTTGTGGGGATGGTGACTAGTTGTTCCATGGCATTTGAGTTTATGAATTCCAGGAACTTTTGGGCTAGGGTGTTTGGGCTTGAGTAGTGTTCCCAGTCTATATTAGGGTAATTGAAGTCACCTAGTATGATGGTGTTTGGTGATACATTTATCCCCTCTAGTGTTTTCAGGAAGGCCATGTGAGGTTCCTGAGTTTGTGAGGGTGGCCTGTAACATGCTACAATTTGCAGAGCAGTCTTGCCTATGGTTAATTGCACCTGGATGGTCTCCGATGCATCATGCGTTGCCACCAGTCTTGAGGTGTGGGTGTCCTTGATGAATATGGATACCCTCCTTTCTTGGTATTGTCCGGATTTTGGGGCCGGAATGCATGATATGAGGTAAAACCTGATAGTGCTGGGGTGCTCTCAGGAGCCTTGAACCAGGTTTCTGTCACAGCACAGACATTGATGTTCTCCATACTGAGAAGGGCCTCGAGTGCATGCATTTTGAGATTTAGACTTCTGGCATTGAGCAGCATTACCCTTAGTTTTTTTCCTTTTTGTGTTCTAGGGTGGTAGGTTTAGAATTTGAGCCTTGCCTAAAAAAGGCACTATGGGGGTGGCAAGAGCCTTTGCCAATATCCGGAATCCCAGGGGTGACAGGTGCAAGCCATCCCTTGCAAAGCAGCATGGCTTGTCCAGCATGTCATCCCAGGCAGACAGACATTGGATCCCCTTTGAATGACACCAGAGTTTAAGCCAATTGTTAAAGTGATCATCTTATCTCTGTATTGTGGCATCATTCTTGGTGAAGGAAGGATACTGCTCAAGGTCAGGGTCATACCTGCCTGGGCTACATAATCAGAGAGCTCCTCAATGTCTCTTTTCATGTAGTCCAAGGAGGTATGTCTCAGGTCGTTTACACCAGCGTGGACAATGACTGTGTTCTGAATGTTACCAGTTGGCTATTGTGAAGTCTGTGTAATGCCTGGCTGCCACCTCACCTGTATGTGTGTGTGGGAAGGTGTGTGCATGTGTGTGTGTGTGTGTGTATGTGAGTGTGTGTGTGTGTGTGTGTGTGTGTGTGTGTGTGTGTGTGTGTGTGTGTGTGTGTGTGTGTGTGTGTGTGTGTGTGCATGTGTAGCAGCAAACGGTATATTGCAGGTATTAATTTACATATGTTACCTTCCCCCCACAGGTGGTCATGGTCCCTCCCTCTCAGTATCTGATATCAGTGTCTCTGCATACTCTGGCAATGATGATGGTCATATTCAGGCACAAGTGGTGTTGTCAGAGGCTGAATCTGTGCCATCAGTTGTTATCCCACAGTCATCCACAATGTCCCCGAACACAGTCACAATGGCCACATATACCCCGTCCCCAGCAGCCACAGATGTTGGACAGTTGGCAGGTGGTGGCATGGAACAGGCTAGTGTGCTGACTATGGCAGCTGTGTGTGTAGACATTGGCCATAGCCAAAGTGCAGGCGGGGTCCCACACAGGTGGATGGACGGGGTGCTTGCAGGATGACTGCTGCTCATAAAGACGTTGTCACAAGTGCCACAGCAGGTGTCAACAAATGCATGTTTCAGGCTGTCATGGATGAACAGGCACATAGTGAATGCAACACTAGACAAATACTCAGGGTGGTGGATGCAACTCTTCCTGATTTATGTGGTGACATATGTGACCTTGTTGAGGCCACATGCCAAAATACTGAGGTCATGAATAGTTGGTGGGGTGAGACCTTGGCAATCTTCTGTCATGGCATGTCTGTGCTAGAGCTTGTGGTGGGAGATGGGTGTCGGCCAGGTGGACGTAGGTCAACACCAACATCAGCTGAGAGTCTGCGGGCCATGCACATTCACACTCCTGTAGTGGCAATGACACAAGCACTACTGAAGGCGGGTTGCTGTCCACATCACAACATATCAGGCCATGGGCACGTGGTCCTGGATGGTCCCTTCAAGGACACAGATTCAGCAGACAGCAGTCACCATCAGTAAGCGGTACTGCATCTGGCCTTGGGCCTGGTGGTGCCAGTGAGACCCCTGGAAGGACCAGTTCATGTGTCCGTGGCCAGAGATGGGGAACTGGACACCCTGCCAGGTATGGTCCACAGCTGTTTAACATACCCCTGTGTAGGGCAACCACATGGCATGACTGTGTGCATACATACACACCCACACATCTGTATCACAGGCAGGTCACCTCCAGATGTACACAGCACCTCTGCACAGCCCATCTATAGGATACCCCTCCAAACACACACACACATATGGATGTCAATTATATGCCCCAGCCTAGGCTCTGGCAAGCCCACACCACACCCTGTGCATATGACAATACCTCTGCCACAACCCTGTCATCCATACCGTCAATGCAGGGACAGGCTAATATGGGTCTGATGCACAGGGTGAATATAGTACAGTATAGCTATGTAATACTGTGTAAGGTGCTGTCTGCTTGCATTTGTTATGGGTACACATAAAGGTATATGTACCTTATTAGCCAGGATGCATTACCGATGTTAGTACCACTGACTAAATGTAGTCTGACATGCTGTATTCTGTTTGTGTTTCACGTGTCTGTGTGTCTGCAGGCTGTGACCCTGCAGACATTACCAACGTGGAGTATGGAAGAGTGGAAATGCACCAACCATTTCATAGCCAAGGTACAACTTTATATGTACATTTACCAGGTGTATATGCATGCAACAGTGTGTAATGGACACTGTTGTCAGACAGTATAACCTGGCATACATATCCATTGTCACAGACAGGTAGCCTTCAGACCTGTCACCTCAGTGTTGTGTAGTACCAGAGGCTCATACATATGGAACAGGTTACTGGAGTACTGTCAGTAGGTTCCTCACAAGCTTAGCTATTAGACTGACTGCAACAGATTCACGTGTCAGCACCTGTTGCCCCTACCATTTCTTTCCCATACACTCATCCCTTATGCAGCTGTTGAAGGCATGCAGGGTACTATGTATGACAGGTTTGTGGTATGTATTCCTGAGTTCACAGGGTGTAACAGGGAGACAAAATGGTATATCCTTTGCATACACACAGTAAAGACTAACACAGGGGATGTGCATACAGTAACACAAACACAGTTGACAATGGACAGATTCATAAACCTACATATCCAGTTTAATGTACTATAGTGCTACATACACATGACATGCCCCACATAGATTATATGCGTGAGACAAAACCCACTACCTGTTACAACATGTAATGTTGTGAATGCCTTCATGGATGGTGAGATAACCCACCAGAAATAGCAACTGGAGTCATCTATTGCTCCTACAAGCCTGGACAAGTGGGGTAACAGATGTTGTATCAGCATGATGTTTCAGTCAGGTATGATATCTGATGCTGGCATGTGTGTCAGTACACTAACTGTCATCTATTTGGCAACAGTATCACATACATGGTCATTGTTAGGGGACACAGACCACATATGGGTTGCAAACATCCAGATATTCCGTAGACATAAGTACTCATGACTGGAATGGCCTGTACAATGGTTTAACATGCTTCATGTGAGGCAGGTGCCATTAACACACTATATAAAGTTATGCCATTGGGGTGTGGTACACAGGCATGGATGGTAACCACATCAGAATAGTATAACCCACACATGATATGATTCTGAATAAAAACACACACACACACACACACACACACACACACACACACACACACACACACACACACACACACACACAGACACACACACACACACACACACACACACACACACACACACACACACACATACACACACACACACACACACACACACACAAGCACAGTTGCCAGTATCGAGATTAGAAGCCCTACCTATCTAGTTATTTCTTCTATAGTGATACACAGTTATCAGATGTGACATGGCGCTTATATGAATTCATCTTGTCCCAAGGTATTTATAAGGTGAATGACATCAGCAGGCCTAGTAAACTAGGGTGATGGGAAGTGTACAGGGTGTTACACAACTCAAAATGGTATAACACACACACACACACACACACACACACACACACACACACACACACACACACACACACACACACACACACACACACACACAGAGTGACCTGTATTGAGATTAGAACCCCTACCTATCTAGTTATTTCTACTATAGTGTTACACAGTTATCAGACATGCCACAGAGCTTATATAAATTCACCTTGTCCCAAGGTACTTCTAAGGTGAATTATATCAGCAGACCTTCTAAAGTAGAGTGATGGGAAGTGTACAGGGTGGTACACAACTCAAAATGGTATAACGCACACACACTATGATTCTCTCTCTCTCTCACACACACACACACACACACACACGCACACACACACACACACACACACACACACACACACACACACACACACACACAAACTTATTTGCCAGTATTAAGATTAGAACCACTGCCTATCTAGTGATTTGTACTCTAAGTGGTATGCAGTTATCACACGTGCTATGGAGCTTACTAGGTTGACAACTAGCCAAAGGTGCTGATAAGGAGAATGACATCAGCAGGACGGATAAAGTAGGGCACTGGATGGGAAACTTATTAAAATACTTCTTACAAACATACACATGTACACACACACTTATACACTCACACACACATTTGTTGGATCTGAGAGTAGAACCCCTGCCTATCTAGTGATTTGTACTATAATGTTACACAGTTATCGCATGTGCAAGGGAGCT